>NC_059366.1:38382500-38667500 GCF_019703515.2 Myxocyprinus asiaticus
TCAGTTTTACTAAATGCTATCTCTCTAATGCAAAAGTCCACATGAATACTCCAATATACTGTATCGCATAAACAGTATACTTTCTATAGTGCCTCAATTGTTTCTTTTAGACATGAATGAGAGCAAATGGAGATTTTTGATGAAGGACATTTTCTAAGGAATATTTTATAGAAATATTTAAATATTAAGGAAAAATATTAAGGAAATTATTTTATTATTTTCAAAAATATATACAGTATATCTATTTTAGAGCTAGCCACGTTAATTTTTTTTCCCTCTATTATTTTACTGTATGAAAACAATTGTATTATTAATTTATATTTTTATTTAAAGGATGTTTGGAGAAACATCTGAAACAAAGTCAATTCTTAAAAGAAACATAACTGAAATCTCTAATCCTTTGAGCTATGAAAAGAACAACCATTGAGCAGTACAATTTTCCTTTGGGTCCTGCCCTACAATAACACTGTATAAAAGCAAGTGCCCTCAGTTACCATAAAACTATACTTCTCATGTTTAAGTGTTGATGTAGTTGATTTTTATGTTGTATTAAACCTTGAAATTATATATACAGGCACAGGTGTGCTCTGATTTCTCATTTATTACAGTAAAATCTGCATGTCAAGGTGAGGCCATGCATATACCTAAGTGAACTCCTGTGCCTTACAGTGAGGGCTGCTTTGCACCTGATTCCAAATAAAAATAACACCACATATCTCACACAGATTTATTCATTTGCTAGGGGCAGTTCAAATATCGGATTAAGAAAATCTAATGTTATAATCATATTAAGAAACAAAAGTTGTTGGAGTGGGTGTTATGACCAACAACTTATATTAAATTATGAGTAATTTTATATCATGATGACAGTATATATATAACAATATAGTTATTTTTGCTGTCGATTCAATGAGAATATTGTTTATACTACAACCCCGATTACAAAAATTTGGGACAGTGAGAAAAATGATAATAAAAACAAAAAGGAGTGATTTGTAATTTCTATTTACCCTGTGTTATATTGAATGCACTACAATAACACATTATTTCATGTTTTACCTCGTGATTGTTTTTTTTTTATTTGTATTATTATTATTTAATTTTTTTATATATACACAAATCAGATGACACGCTCCAAAAAAGTTGGGACAGTGGAGTGTGTACCACAGTGTAGCATCAACATTTCTTCTAATAACACTTAAGCGTTTGGGCAGTCTGTTAAGTTTAGCAAATTGAATTTTCTCCCAATCATCCATTATGTAGGTCTTCAGCTGCACAATTGTATGGGGCCTTCGTCGCCATATTTTGTGCTTTATAATGCGTCAAATATTTTCAAATGGAGACAGGTCAGGACTGCAGGTGTAAAGGGAGCCAACTGGTATATGATAGCTGTGCAGTATGTGTAAACCTCACTCCCCTGGCCTCAAGAGGCACACTAGCGACTGACGCTAGAGGCTGTAGCCTTTAGCCTCCTCGTTAGTGCACCCGCTTCGCATGACGGCTGACGCCGGTTCGAATCTCGCTCGAAGCAGGTCGAGCAGGACTAGTTACACAGGCAGGTCAATCTAGCACCTGCACTCTCTGCTTACACAGCCATGCACTTGTAATCCGGGCAATTGAGAATTGTAATCTCCAACTGAGAATGTTTGGCACATATTGAAGTGCAAAATATATCATTGAAGGCCCCATACAATTGCGCAGCTGAAGACCTATATAATGGGAAAAATTCTGCTTACTAAACTTAATAAACTTGTGTCTTCAGTGCCTGAATGCTTAATAAGTGTTATTAGAAGAAATGGTGATGTTACACTGTGGTAAACACTCGACTATCCCAACTTTTTTTGGAGCATGTTGCAATCATCTGATTTAAAATGAGTGTATATTAAAATAAATACATCGATAAATTAAATTCACAAGGTAAAACATCAAATAATGTGTTGATTCAATATAGCACAGGGTGAACAAAATGTACATATCACTCCTTTTTTGTTTTTATTAGCATTTTCAATACTGCCCTAACTTATTAGGAATTGGGGTTGTAAATATTCATATAGTAATGCTTATTTTTGGATAATACAGTGAATTAAATACTTTACTGACAAAACAGTTGGCTACAGATCACACAAACATATAACTTAGTATAAGAGTGTTTCTTTAACTTCAAGCCATTTCATGTCTCAGGGTTTGATTTTCATCAAAACAAACAGATTTCAACTCCTTTTTCTTATGAGGATCTTATTAAAAAAATTAATTGCATTTTTCTACCATGCCTTTCTCATTTAAAATGCATTATAGGTGTAGATTTTACTGTTCTAGCCTTGTCCCAGACCAAGACTTTTAAATATAAAACTATGAAAATTAAATTATAAAAATACAAATGATTACATGTTTAAAATTATGACAATCTAAACAAAGAGTGAAATCAACATAAACCATTTTAAACATTATTGTCTAAAAATAATTTCTATCAATTTTAAAAACTATATTTTTGAGGATGTGGTGGAAATTACACTGTGGTAGGAATTTTCATGACTTTCACGGGGAAAAAAAGACATTGTACAATGTTGGGCACTGTTAGCAGACACATTTAAAATAAATAAATAAATATTGAGAGTGTGAAAAATGTTTTAACAAGACTTCCTAGAAACCCACAGTGCTAAAAGTGCCCGAAGTTAAAGAAACACCCATAAACGGTAAAGCAGAATTTCTTCTGGTTGACACATTTGTACCTAGACACTTTTGTCTATCAAATTGTTAATTTACTTAAGTATTATTCAGTCAGATCTCCTGAAATCTGCCATGCCTGAATATGCTGTCATGTTCTGCCAGAAGTACTGTATACTGGCACAGTAGAGTGAAATGTGAGCCTGATCTCACAGAGAAAACCTGGGCTACAGCGGTTGTCTCAGAGCTGTGGCACTCTGTATGTGTGCGTTAGGGGACCAGAGTGTTAGCTGTCAACTTCCTTCTCAAGCGAAAGAGACAAATAATTTGAAACTTCATGGCCTAGTTCTGTTTCCCTGAGCCTGTGACCTGATTCAACCGAGCTGGCCAGTGGAATGTTTGTAGAGGTGAGTGTGTTCAACGCAAAGTAGTGTTTACACGCTGCTGCGCCCATGTAAAACAGGACGTTTGCAGTTCATTGTCATATCTCAGGCTATGCTCATCACTCTATGTGTGAGTGTGCACAACCATTGTGATATGTGTTTTGGTGTTTCATGAGATCTCTGTTTATTAAATGCAACTAATTCCAGTTTAGCATGCCCAGTCATTGCACACACACTTCTCTCTGTCTGAGCTGGGCCATATACTCAGAATTCACAATATATTCATGATAATTAAGGGTAATAAATATTTATCATAAACATGATTTTTATGCACTTTGTATTTTGTACTAAGACTGAGTCATTAGACTAGTTCCGTTATCCCTCATCTCGCGACTTGCGAGTATGAGCGTTGAGACAGATATTTTAATTGGCTTTTAATATATAATTAAAATATATATATATATATATATATATATATATATATATATATATATATATATATATATATATATATATATATATATATACACACATAAATATATATATATACTCTTTGAACTGTTGCCCTCTGAGCACCAGCACAGGAACAGCTTTTTCCCTCTGGCCATCCATCTCATGAACAGTTAAAACTGCCCCAATGAGCAAAAAATATGAGCAATAACAAGCTTAGTCAATTATATTTATCCAACATATCCTACCTCTTCTGCACATTACATTCCCTTGCACTATCTGTATAACAGATTGTATTTGTATATACAAATATTTTTGTGTCTTATTGTGTATTTATATATAAACTTTATATTCTATTCACTTTTTTATTCTTTATTCTATTTTTTATTATTTCTGTCTTGTTGTTGTATTGTTTTTGCACTGGAAGCTTTGTCACCAAGTCAAATTCCTTGTATGTGTAAGCATACTTGGCAATATACAGTATACAGTGTATGCTGATATATATGTATATATACTGTATATATGTTGACATTATTTAAGCAATATCGCCCAGCCCTAATGTTATGTGTCCTTCAAAGCCATAAAAAAAGCAAAGTAAAAATCTCTGTTTAAATTCCACCATGGGAGTGCATCTAAGACACTAAAACTATTTTTATTTGAGATTTTAATCACTATCTGCTTATTTTACTCCTGCTTTTCTGTGATTCTTTTCTTTTCGGGTGTGCTGGCATCCTATCAATGGTTTTCAGGTCCACAGGGCATGTGCATATGGATTACTGTAATGATAATGATCACAGAACCAGGCCAAACGTTATTTTGAACATTTCCAGAGATGATAAATGGAGTGTAATCCAATAAATAAAACTTGGAAAACCAAAGCAGACAGCAGCACCAAGAATAAACCAGCAAACATAGGTTTGCGTGAAAGACCAACATACCACAATATAAACCACGGAAAACCCTTAAATTGAGTTCCTGCTCAATTGACCATGATTTTTTTTTTTTTTACTATTATTGTGATAAGTCATTACCGATAGCATTCACTGAAGAAGATTAAACATATTCAAATTTCATATTTCCTCTCGGTTTTCATTCAAATGTGCAAATTTTCCTTGCCAATGACTTGTCACATACACATCTGTGTGCATTCATTTACATATGACCTATTTTAGGGTTGATAATAACAGAAAAGTGCATGTGAGCATGTATGTGTTAGCATGCTGGTGTGTAAAGGTGTGTGTGTGTGTGTGTGTGTGTGTGTGTGTGTGTGTGGGCAGGTTTGGGTGGTTTACGAGGAATTTTTTTTTTTAGGTTACAAACTGGTAATTAGAAGGGTATTATGCTATAAATGTGGTTTATGAGGATATTTTTAGTGTCCCCATAATTCAAATCGCTAAAAAAAACATACTAAACGATGTTGTTTTGAAAATTTAAAAATGCAGAACGTTTTTTGTGAGGGTTAGGTTTAGGGGTAGGGTTATGTTTAGGGTATAGAATCTATAGTTCATACAGTATAAAAATCATTATGTCTATGTAGAGTCCTCATAAGGATAGCGCACCAACATGTGTGTGTGTGTTTGTGTGTGTGTGTGATGACTCTAGCAGTGTCTGGTGCTGCTTCTGTTCTTAACAAAGAGCATTTAATTAGGAGTCTGTTTATCTCTCTCCTCCACTCTCTCATTCCACTGTTGTAACGTTGGGAAGGGTGTGAAAACAAGCTAAAAATAAGTGCCTGAAGCGCACATTAATTCTGCCTTTTGAAAGCAGCATACAAAATATAGATTTAGAAAAATGGAGAGAATAGAGAAAGAGAAAAAACATTCCAACTTGTTCCTGTGGTGTGCAGGGCAAGGATAACACGCTTTAAGTCATTCTGCCTGACGGAGAGCCACTACTAATGCAAAAAAAAAAAAACAACAAAACACACACACACACACACACACACACACACACACACACAAAGATCAAGACTTGTTATAAAAAATATCTCCGAGCACCTTTATGACCTACTTTCCTCCTTTGTTGGTCTCTTCCGAATCTGCTTGACACTTTTAAAGAAGAATCTCAAACAGATTTTCCAGTTTAGCTCACTTCCCTTTGATGAAGTTGAAGAATCAGGCGGGTTTTAAAGAGGTAACTGAGAACAAGCCAGTGTTTTACTCTCAGCAGAGGCTCGGTTTTGTCTAGGGATAGGACAATACATCACATCTCAAACCAAAATAATTACCGAACCATATCGAGGCAAAAT
Source organism: Myxocyprinus asiaticus (assembly GCF_019703515.2). NCBI lineage: Eukaryota > Metazoa > Chordata > Actinopteri > Cypriniformes > Catostomidae > Myxocyprinus > Myxocyprinus asiaticus. Next base: position 38,388,246 of record NC_059366.1, read on the forward strand.
TCGATATTTCCAAATTTGGAACATTGTTTTCTGTTCGTGTAATCATAAATGAAATGGCACGTCAAACATCAAAATCTCTCTGTTGCTTATTTCTACACTATTTACAGGGTTTACACAAGGACCTTGAAGTGCTTAAAGTGCACAAATTTAGCTTTTAGAAATTGAAGTACTGGATTACTTGGAAAATCACCTTGCTTTGTTGAGAAGTGCTTAAAAGTGCTTGAAATAGAAATTAATACAAATCTTCTGTGTAATGTGTGTCTATCAAAGATGAGATCTACACACTCCACTTTCACTGAATAATGTGTCTTTTAATATCCTTTCTGTTCTTTACAGTCAGTTGTTGATCAAAAAGTAAAATGAAATATTAATTTTAATCAGATTAAATTTTAATCAGATGTGGTAAAAACAAACAAACTGGTAAACAGCATGTTTTACTTACAGCTTAATTCACAGTGCTGCAGTGCTGGTCATTGCCTTTTGGGTAAAGAGAACATTAACATTCTCCCTCTAAGGAGTGCAAATAATGGACCCATCAAAGCTCAGTGTCTGAAATCTCCACTGTCCTCATTTGCCATTTCAACTCAGACAAAACTCACTCTCTCTGTCTGGTAGTTTTACACACATGTTGTTTCTCAACAACTAAAATAGATTATCCCAGATTAAATGTTTATTTATTTATTTATTTTTAATTCGTATTGGAATCTTCATTTATGTTTCTTTTAAGTATCAACTTTGTCTCAGATGTTTCTCCTAAAATACCTTAGGTGCAAAAATAAAATGAAACAAATAACAGCTATAAAATGAATGAATGAATTCTGTAAACACATTTCACAAACTGTAGTTTATAAAGTTTAAAAAGATAAAACAATAAAGCTTTGGAACATACATACCGGATTGTCTGGTCTCAGTCTTTTCGATGGTGGGCCTCCATCTTCAGGGTGGAGCATGTAGAACAGCCGCACTTTGTTGGCATGTTTCTTGCTCTGTTGGGTGTGAGAAAGAGATAAAGAGACAGTAGGATTAGCACAAAATAGAATAAAAGTGTTCTCACTTGATTTGAAATGAATGTAAGACAAATCTTTGTGGTGAAAAAAAATAGACACCCAGTAAATATCAAGTTCCGTAGTATAATATGCGCATGATTAGCCGGCTAATCCGCATCAGAAAGGGTTGACTTAAACAATCTATAGATTATATAATATTAGCACATAAAGATGGAAATGCACATGGAAAATGTTATTGGTTGTCTATGGCCTTTAATCAATGGCTTTTTGTTGCGGTATTTGGCTCCAACTGAAATATACAGTATCTATACGTACTGAGAATACACTTTTTGTTTGTGTAAGTCTTTTTCTGAGCAGAACATGAGGTTCCCTTAAGCTTTTATTGATTTCTAGTGGCTGTGCAGCTCTGACAATGAAGACAGGAATGCTGCTTAAACAGTTTATTTTGTATACATATATATATATATATAAGCACACTTCCCTTCAGGAAATACAAATCTAGTTTTGTTTTGTCCTCTTAATTCACTTCGTCTGCATTGAATATGAACTCCTGGCCTCTGTTACTCCACCCAAACACTTTGATTATTTTAGAGGAATCTGAGGATGCCAAAGAGTTGGCAGCCGACTGAACTTTGAAAAATGCATGTAACTGTTCAGCTTTCAAAACAGTTACAGCTGCTCATGTTTCAAATAGTCAAGGTGGGCCAAGAGGGTGAAGCCACAGTGATCCCCTTAAAAATAGCTGACGTAAAGACCTGCTTTAAGATTCTAGGCTCTCCAGATGAAGAACATTTCAGTCTATGGTGACTGAAAGTTTTCTTCTTTTTGTTATTGTTTCCAACAGGCATCTAAAGTTTTTTTTACCTTGCCTGATCAGACCATATTTTCAGTCCAAAAAACAGAGAAAAGCTTGCATTTACTTACTGCTCCCAAAAAAATGTGTATTTAATAAATAACCATACTGTTAACGTTTAGACTCATGTAAGAGTCTTCCTAAGAACATTAAGCCAAACTTTGTGATGTCAGTTTCAACAAAACATCCCATGGTTCCCACAGGTGCTTGCAATTTGATGTTAATGACTCCACCCATTCAGAAATCCTATGGTGGATATAGACACAAAGAAACTTATATAGGCTATACATATAATTAAATACAAATGGATATAAATGGATATCAATGAACATACAGTTACACAATAACCCGCACCCATAAACTAAATAAATACCCATATACATACATACCCAGGACATATATATATATATATATATATATATATATATATATATATACACATAGTTGTGCACCTGCACATACATAAAGTATGAATACAGATACCGTATTCCTTTAAGTACATCAAAAGTACCAGTGGTACAAACATCAAGAACATACCAAGACCAAAAAACACTTAAAGATATGGCATTGGTGTTAAAATCCTCATTTAGACCATTCAGAGATAATGTATGTAAAAAAATAAACCCAAACAATCTCTCTCTAGAGAAGTAGATTTTCTATATCATCACCCCTCCGTGGGATATTGACTCTATCAATACCCCATATCTAAGAGTAGACACTAAGTGATTAAATTTCAGAAAGTGCATTGCCACTGGACTATTAATGTTACCAGTGCATATATTGCTGCGATGTTCACATATTCTAATCTTCAAAGGTCTCCTAGTCTTACCTACATATCTCAAACCACATGGACATTTTAGAAGATAAATGACATTATTCGTTTTATAAATAATCACACCCTTGATGTAATTTTTTATTTATTTATTTATTTATTATTTATTTTTTTTGTGCCTGTAAGATGGTTAAAAAATTGACATTTATATGTAAAATTACATTGGGCACAGGACCCATCAGGGATATACACTATATTGCCAAAAGTATTCGCTCACCCATCCAAATAAATGAATTCAGGTTTTCCAATCACTTCCATGGCCACAGGTGTATAAAATTTCACGACTGCAACAAGTCCAGTCGTGAAATTTCCTCGCTACTAAATACTCCACAGTCAACTGTCAGTGGTATTATAACAAAGTGGAAGCGATTGGGAATGACAGCAACTCAGCCACGGAGTGGTAGGCCACGTAAAATGACAGAGCGGGGTCAGCGGATGCTGAGGCGCATAGTGCGCAGAAGTTGCCAACTTCTGCGCATAGTGCGCAGAAGTTGCCAACTTTCTGCAGAGTCAATCGCTACAGACCTCCAAAGTTCATGTGGCCTTCAGATTAGCTCAAGAACAGTGCATAGAGAGCTTCATGGAATGGGTTTCCATGGCCGAGCAGCTGCATCCAAGCCATACATCACCAAGTGCAATGCAAAGCGTCAGATGCAGTGGTGTAAAGCACGCCACCACTGGACTCTAGAGCAGTGGAGACGCGTTCTCTGGAGTGACGAATCACGCTTCTCCATCTGGCAATCTGATGGACGAGTCTGGGTTTGGCGGTTGCCAGGAGAACGGTACTTGTCTGACTGCATTGTGCCAACTGTGAAGTTTGGTGGAGGGGGATTATGGTGTGGGGTTGTTTTTCAGGAGCTGGGCTTGGCCCCTTAGTTCCAGTGAAAGGAACTCTGAATGCTTCAGCATACCAAGAGATTTTGGACAATTCCATGCTCCCAACTTTGTGGGAACAGTTTGGGGATGGCCCCTTCCTGTTCCAACATGACTGCGCACCAGTGCACAAAGCAAGGTCCATAAATACATGGATGAGCGAGTTTGGTGTGGAAGAACTTGACTGGCCTGCACAGAGTCCTGACCTCAACCCGACAGAGCACCTTTGGGATGAATTAGAGTGAAGACTGCGAGCCAGGCCTTCTCGTCCAACAACAGTGTCTGACCTCACAAATGCGCTTCTGGAAGAATGGTCAAAAATTCCCATAAACACACTCCTAAACCTTGTGGAAAGCCTTCCCAGAAGAGTTGAAGCTGTTATAGCTGCAAAGGGTGGGCTGACGTCATATTAAACCCTATGGATTAAGAATGGGATGTCACTTAAGTTCATATGTGTCTAAAGGCAGATGAGCGAATACTTTTGGCAATATAGTGTATTTAAGAACGTTCCAATTTTTCGAGGAGGCATGTCTGCTCTAACCAACATATCTCTTAGATTACGTTGTCTTTTAAAAATCTATCTCAGTGGTTCTTTAAAAATACTCTTAAGATATGGGTCAGTGTCAATAATGTGCCAATGTTTTTTTTGGGGGGGGAGGTTGTATTCTTAAAAACGCCACCTAGTTGGGAATAACCAGTGATGCACGATACCGGAGAAGATCGTTTTTTAGTCCGAGTTATCCTATCATCATTTTTTATATTTTCCGCTCTACGCTTTGCTCGTTTTATCCAATACTCCCTATATCCCCTGTCTCTAAACATTTGAAATAAAGTATCAGCCTGTTGGTCATTTCTTTCTTTCTTTTTTTACATATTCTGTGGATTCTATGAAACTGATTAACAGGTAAGTTTTTCTTTAGAGGTGTAGGATGAAAAATATCAGCTCTTAAAAGAGAATTCCGATCTGTAGGTTTACAGTATAGATCAGTGATCAACTTGCCATCTTCTTTTATCATCATGATATCCAGAAACTTAATTTGCTCATGATTAAATTCCTAAGTAAATTTTAAATGCTGACTATTGTCATTTAGATAATTGTAAAAATCAATCAATTGTTGTTCATTACCGGTCCATAAGATAAAACAATCATCAATATACCAATGCCAATTTTTTATATATTGTAAAAAACTATCTTTTTTGGAATAATTGACCTGTTCTTCACATAAACCAACATATATATTGGCAAATTCAGGGCCATAGCTAATCCCATGGCTGTCCCAGATATTTGAAGAAAATATTTATTGCTGTACATTAAGTAATTATATTTTAAAACTATTTCTGCCAATGCTCTCCAACAATTATCACTAGGTAAAGTTTCCTGTCTCTTATGTTGGAGAAAATATACTAATGCCTACAAACCCCCTTCATGTGATATATTGGTATACAGATTCTCTATATCTAATGTGGCAAGGATACAGTTTGCCTCTATACCTTCCAATGAATCAAGTAATAGAAGCATATAGCTTGTGTCACATGTGTAAGAGGGTAATATTTGTACACAAGAAAATGTACACACTGGGGGGGGGGGGGTTGGGGGTGTCAATGATTTGTGTATCTTCTGTAAAGTATAGATAACCGGCTTTACAGGGTGATCAATCTTCATAAAATCTAACTCTTTCTTAGTAATTTCACCATGATCAAAAATACTTTTTAACACATCATGTATAATTTCTTTAAATTCAACCGTAGGGTCTGTAGAAAGTCTTTTATAAAATGTTCCATAATTTAATTGTTTTTATATTTCATATTCATAATCAGTTAAAGACTGTAAAACCACTGCCCCTCCTTTATCTGCAGGACGAATCACAACATCTTTATCTTTTTGAAATTCAATAATGCCTTGTCTCTCTGCCACTGACATATTATTCCAAATTCTAAAATCTCCATTCTTGTGTTCATTCATAGCCAAATTAATGTCCTTTTTCATCAGTCTGCAATATGTCTCTAATGAGGCATTCCTGTTCTTGGCTGAGGATTTACCTCAGAACAGAGTATCAGTCCTCAAAGATGGTGTCATCTGGGAAGTGGGCACGGTATCTATAGATTGCAGATTTTCCAGTGTCGATGGGATTAAACCTGTTAGTTAATCCGTGGTTGGCCACTGTTGCTGACGTGGAAGACCCAAATAATTCCTTTAGACAGATTTTCTGAAAAAAAACTTTTGAAAGTCTATATTCGTCTCAAAGTCTCAACAATGTGTGGTGGGAACAAACGAAAAACCTTTTTGTAGAGCTGTGTGTTGTGCCTCAGATAAAATCTTTTGGGAGAGGTTGATTTTATTTTCTTGGGACGGGCCGCACGCGGCATGCCTCTTCTTGCCTCTCCGACATTTCTTCTTCTTTCCCTTTGTCGTATCTGACCCAATTGTTGCAATGGAGAAAATTTGTTGTCGCTGTGAATGTCCAAAAAACTCACTCTGCTCCTAGATGAAGTACTGCTGTTCTCTGATGTATTATCCAGGGATGAATAGGAAGTTGAGTTTCCGCGTTGTCTGTACTGTGAACAATTGCAGTTCATTCTTTTTTGTGTACAGATTTGCGTTTGTAATCCTCTGCGACTTGATTGATATTTCTGGACATATTGATAATAAAAGAAGATGGCAAGTTGATCACTGATCTATACCATAAACCTACAGATCTAAATTCTCTTTTAACAGCTGATAGTTTTTATCCTACAACTCTAACGAAAAACGTACCTGTTAGCTTCATAGAATCCACAGAATATGTACAACAAAAGAAAGATATAACCAACAGGCTGATTTATTTCAAAGGTTTAGAGAGAGTGGATATAGGGAGGATTGGATAAATTGAGCAAAGCATAGAGCTTTCATAGTCAACTTCTCTTTGAATGCAAACAAAACTTTATTGACTAAACTACAACATAAACTAAACTAACACACAGACGAAACATGAACACAGATTCATGAATGAGTTTTGACAGAATTAATGAAATTATTTGTAACAGGAAAATTAGTCCTTACACCATGCTTTTAGAGCCCTTAATACTTCATTTAGTACACTGTGATTTGAGACAGGGTTACTCAAATTATATATTAAAGAAACACCAGCACTTTCAGCGAGAGCTTGGAAGTCTGTAATTGCGTAACGTTGTATGCCTTCAAAGCCTTGATGGCTTGGCTTGTGGAAGTTTGTGTTTAGTTGGTCTTGAAACTCTGAAGAAGTTGGAGGGTCGGTTTCGGCAGAAATCGACTATGCACGCTGGATTGATGATGGCAAATGATGATAACTCTCAGAACTCAGAGTTCGGAAGAGAGAGGTTACATTTTGGAGACGAGCAGGTGACCGCTGAAGAGTGCGGAAGAGAGGATGGAAGGAGGAATGGAATAGAGTGCGGAGGAATGGAAGAGAGAGAGAGATGGCCAGGCATGGCCTTTTAATCCTTTTGGTTTGGTCCAACCCTGAAAAGGATCTAAGCCCATCAAGTCTCTTTACGATATTACATGATCACCTCTTTCCCTCCTTTTTCAAAGTTGATTTACTATCCTTTGTGTTAAGGCCTCTTAAAATTACCGCTCGAAAAAGTACATGTTTTAATCATACATTTTATCTTAAATAAAACAAATTATAACAACAAAATGAATTCACCCATTGCTCTCCTCATGGAAAGGCAAACGTTTACATACCATACACGATATATCTGCTCTGACTAATAGTTAACTAACTATTTCAACATGGATAATACAAGATTAAGAATCATAATCACCAATTTATCAGGTATAAAAGTGATTCCAAGTCATAACACATATTTTAAAGGTTACATCAGGCTATAATCATTTGTGTAAGATGAAATTTTACAATCAAAAATAGACTATGCATTGTGCAGTGTAGAATGATGATACAATGCAGTCTTTTGATAATGTTATAGTTCATAAAATATGTATATGCATTGTTTTGTGCCTTTGGAGATGACAGAAAAGCACTAGTTTTGGTCCGGCTAAAGAGAGTTTCCAAAAGTTCAGATACAGTGAGAGTCTGTTCAATCTCTCTGTCTTGAACAATGAGTTTTAAGCATGTGATGGGTATAATGGCTGACTGTCACATGATGGTCATTCAGTATATCATTTTAAGTGTTTATGTGTTCTGACTGAATGAACGGAACAAAGGAACTTCTTTTGATTTCTGGAAACCCCAGGCTTCCAATGGCCACAGTTCTTTCTCTGGAATGTGCTTGCCACTTTTGGGGGTTTTGGGAAAAGGTTGGGTTTTTCTGGACACCCTCCCTTGTTTTGTGACAGTTACACTGATCAGATGCAGGTCAGCTCAGACTCCTTGGCGCCAGTCCGAATTTCTAGCTTCTTAATGCTTAGAGGATTTTCACGGAGTTATAGGCCATCTTGGTGTAATTCTGTCTGAATTCTTCTTAACTTTCCTTCTGCCTGGCTACTTAGATCCTACAACGCCATGTGACCTCACTTGCCTTAAGGGATTTTGGTCAAGTCTCCCATGTGCTTATGTGAGGACCGCTGTTTTTGTGGCATGCTATTGTAGTGCTGCCTACTTAAAGAGGTTACATTGTGGATAGGTAACTGCTAATGTAGGCAGTAGACAGCAAGGTGAATCATTAGGATTTGAAACTGAGCACATATCTGCAGACAGTGGCTAAAACAGATTTTAATGCTCTGATATCACAATGGGTTTAAAATGAATTGCTTGAATTTGTAATGTAATATGCAATATGGTTGATTTTAAAAATGGGAATGTGAGCATCTGCGGGTAAGCGAGTTATTAATGTCAATGTCCATGTTTATACTCAGAACAGATTGCTGAGTGCTGCTGGTTCAGGAAATGACTCAGATGAAAATGCTGATACCAATCCATATAGAGCCGTGAAGCTTTGATATAAAGCTCTGACTGGCCATACGAGCACAGGGCAGAGTGCATACATATAACACACAAGGTCAACAACAGCATTGCTATTCTTTCCTAGAAAAATCCATCCACAGCAGGTCTAAAGTAGTTTTACATGGTTTCTAGCAAGTGCAAACTGGTACTGTATGGTGATTAGCAGATCCAAGCCGGTCTACAGTAGATAATAGATCAGTTGCACTACCACCTGGTTGACCTGGATTGACTAGGGATGGGCAAAACTGCATATTAACAAAATTGACTAGTTAGTATTTTGTGAACAAAACTTTGAACCCAGTCAAATTCATCTAATTTAGGGTTTACCAGACATGGATCAGATGTTTCTTACCTGGTAGACCACATTGGACCATCAAAAAACCTGCTACCCTTTTCCAAAAAGCTTTCTTGCTTGCTTGTAGTATGAAACACGTTCTGACACACAGCTGGTACAGCTTTAATCAGTAAAGCATGACACAGATGGAATCTGTGATCCATTGCCATGGATAAACTTATATGAGATAACATTTGAAAGCTTAAAAACAAAACTTTCCAGAAACATTGTCATAAAAGAAGTTGTCATAAACGCAGCCTCATACAGCAACATCAATGATTTGCTACGCTTTTTATGTGAATGACACTTGCATTGAGTGATGAGCTTTCAAGTGAGTCATATGAATTAAAGGGCCTTAAAGGGATAGTTCACCCAAAAATGTCATCTGCTGTCATCATTTATTCACCCTCAAGTCATTCCAAACCCCTCTGACTTTCTTTATCCAATGGAACACAAAAGGAGATGTTAGGAAAAACATTAGCCTCAGTCACCATTAACTTTCATTGTTAGGAAGAAAACGCTAGTGCTAAATGGGGACTGAGGCTAACATTATACCTAACAGTTAAATAATGACAGATATTTTCACTTTGGGTGAACTTTCCCTTTAAGGTTTAAAGGTGTACACTGGAAAATGTTTCTAGAAGAGAGAGGGATAGATTCAACAACTCAGATAGGTGTGGAGGGGAATGAAGGCACAGCTGGGCTCACAGTGGCTTCTGTGGGATGGATAGAGCTCAAAGAGGGAGAGATAGAGGAGCTCTGTGGTCTCTGAAGCAGTCAAACTGGATCACACTGGCCCAGTGAAGAGCTCAGAAATGAGAGGGGATGAAAGAGACCATTGATGCAAACAGAATGAGCTAAAGACCAGACACTGAGGGGGAGAGGCCACATTTGGCCAGGGAGAGATTTCATTTGAGAGTTTTAGGAGGAAATTATCCTCTATATAGCTATCAAAAGTATTAGGTAGTAAGGTATTAGAATTATGTAAATGCAGAAATTTTGCAGTGCCCGTAGGGCTGGCTGGTATGATGGTATATACATGTAGATGGCTATATTGTTTATAATATGAACAATTTAGTATAATTGTGTGATTTTGTATATGTGTAATGGAAACGTGTGCTTCCATTGTATAAAGCTTTGTTATTTATAATAGGAGCAATTGACATCACAATGCTCGTGCTTCGAGTAGACACGGTGTAACTGCAGGCTGTTTACAATTGCCAAGCAATGACATATCTTTCTGCATTAATACAGAATTCAAATAATGTGCGGCCACATGTATGTGTATATCGACGATTGTACAATTTGGGATTTGAACGTGGCTAATTCAATCAGATTTATATGTAATATGCCACTGTTTTGTATTGTGATTTCTTTATAACTCAAGTGCAGCAGCTGTTTTAAACTGATGACGAAAAAAAAGCAGGATCAACTGCTACCATATTTGTAAGACCTATAGGCAGCTATTTTCTAGTCATGTAAGTAACACCCTGTCTACACCGAACACAAGTGGTGTGTCGCGTCAATAGCAATAAACCCATTATAATCAATGATGCTATCTACACTGGAAGACAGTAAACGGGTGTTCCGTTCCATTTTGCGCTGAATGCGCTGGCACTACTAGTGTCAACAACACAAATAAACAGTTAAAAGCATTCGTGTCGAAGCGTCCAGTGTAGACAGCCTCAAGCCGTTGCGTCTTGTCAACAGACGGGCCCTTTGTAGACAGGGTGTTAGGCTCTTATCTAAATGAATGAGGAATGATCGAGATCTCCTAAACTCTTGGTCAAGATTATGAACAAATAATATATTTCAATTCAACAATAAAATATGACAAAAGTGTCATCATAAAGTTTATTGCTTTTGCTCAAATCACACACACAAAAAAACTATTTTTTCAATCTGGTCCAGCTAATGTGCATGTGTGTTCTTGAGTAAACTGACAGGCGATGTCACATCCATCACATCTTTATGATGTCTCTCATCAGCACTCTTGGAATGCCTCTTATCCTATCAGATTAAAGGAACAGAACTAACTAGGGCTGGGTAAAAATATTCTGCTAATCACAATTTCGATTCTTAATATTCCAGGATCCATCTTTTAGGCGGAATGTTGTAAATCTATGACCATGAACTATACCGATGGGTTTTGCTGTTGCATACTGTCTCCATGTTTATATCAACGTCTACCACTAAAAGTGTTTACATACGCGTCTTCCCGCGAATGTCAACGGGGGAGGGGGGGGGGTGGTAATACGGTGGCGGATGGCGCAACTGGGCTTACTTAATTACTTAATCGTAATTGTTTTATTTTTATTGTATTTATTTTTTTATTTTTTACAAAACAGACACAGATTGGTCTTGTGATAAACCGTGAAACAAAAAAAATATAAGCATCAGCATTTCCTCACCGTCACATTGTGCTTCCGTCTTACTGGACAATTCAAATGATGTGTCATTACAGACAGAGCCAGAACTAAAAGCAAAACAAGACATTCTCTGCAAGCACTTTTCATGTGGAGTTGAAAGCTGTGTGAATCATGTAAATGCAGCTTCATGATTGCTGTAGCAAAGTGTATAGCCACGCTTAATATTGTCTAATATGAGGGTTTATGAGATTTAATGCCCATTGCAATAAATATGTAAACTATGGGGATTAGTTATTTCAATTAGTCAACCTCCCCCTTAGATTTTAAGAATCTTTTAATGTTGCTCTTTTGGTGCATTTCTGTCTTTATACTGTGGAATGCTTTGTTTGGAAAATATTAATAAAATATTGTTATATATTTGTTTTGTATTCTTTTCTTAGAAGGAACTAAAAGCACTTTGACAGGAAAAGAAGTAATGGAGTAAAAATTTCATTACATTCGAAATATGCGATTAATTGTGGTTAAATATTTTATTCAAAAACTAACACCACTAATATACATGTAATATAATATAAGTCATTTCAAGACATCATATTTATTGATGAAATATATAGAATTTGTACATTTATAAAAAATAACAATAAAATGTCACCAAAATGATGAAAAGCTAATGATACAATTTATATTTTCATAATGTACCACGTTAGAAGGTCCCCTGTATAATTAATAGTGTTAGATGAGAGAGAATATATGAAATATTCCCAAATTAATCGGAACTAAATTAAATTGTGCATACTGCATATATCGACTCTTGAACAACTTTGGCTTTGAATGTGGCTCATCCAATCTGATTTTTTATTTATTAGGCTACTGATTTGTTTGGTTTACTTGCTTTGGTTTATAACCAATATTTTTTAACCAATAAAGTAAAATTAGGATCAACCTTTGTGTATTGCAGAGCATTGCACAGACAAGCGGAGTGATACAAAAGGTAAAGTGTCCCAGTGCTGTTACTGAAAATATCAGCACTCTTGGAAGCTGGTGAAAACATTGACAGATATACAGAGAGAAACAGGGTGGAGAAATGGAAAGGACAAAGAAACAAGAATGACATAGAGAGGGAAAAGAAGTTTCCAACCCAGACAGTGATGTGCGGCTGACAGATAAGAACCTTTCTCTCTAGACATTAAACCCAAGCTTTTAGTCTATATCCGTAAGCTATCCATCAGATTATCAGCCATGCAAACACAAACGGCATGAGAAACTGAAAGAGGAAAATGCCCCAAGATATCCTAAAGTCCATTAAAGTTGGTGTGATAGGTGGAGAGAGTTTGTTGTGTCTCAAACCCAGGGGTCATCCCATCACACAGAACTAGTGGTTGACCGATATGGGTTTTATATGGCCGATGCCGATATCCAGTGAGCAGGGTGGCCGATAGGCCGATCCAATGCTGATATATCACACAATTTAATATAGTATATAACAAACATAAAATTGCTAAATATATATATATATATATATATGAACTCTTTTTAGCACTATATTTACTCAATTTCACACAAAACGAAAAAAACTTTTTTATTTTAAATGGTAGATAGCAGTATCTTCAGATTTCTGTTTAGTCATCAAATTTAAGTAATTTATTTACACATGAAGAAATTGTTAATATATTAGGAAGAAGGAAATAACAGTACACGCTGTAGTCCAGCAACCATGGATGGCATGTCCACATTAGCAATCACATTTACTCAAAAAATACTGAATCAAACCAATTGTACATACAGTGCATAGTGAATAAGACATTTACTTATAGCACACGTGAAGTGCTTTTACTTTGGGCTGCATCTGAAAACGCAGGTAGCTGATTTGCGACCTTACTTCCTAATCAGTTAATGGCTTAACTGACAGCTGTTTTGAATGAATGGAACTCTTAAGGAAACTTGTCTCTGAACAGTTTGAAAAGCACCTTATTTTCATCCTACCTCCGTATACAGCCTCCGGAGGCAGCAATTTCCTGGTTTCGGACATAGCCTTGAAGTTTAACTCACATGCTCGTGCGGATCCAGTACGAGTCTCAATCTCCTGACAGTTTAAATGGCCTGGATCGCCTGCTTGGATTGACACGGAGTGACCGTCATTATTTGTGAATCAGAGGAACTTTTGGTCCTGATCCTGAAGTTTTTTATTCTGGCTGATGGAATCCGTGCTTCAGAGAAAGATATTAGATGAGTGCTAGATGGGAAGAAAACGTCTCGGTTACTGATGTAACCTCCGTTCCCTGATGGAGGGAACGAGACATTGTGTCGATGTAGTGACACTAGGAGTTCACTCTTGAGAGCCCCAATCACCTCTGATTTATTCAGAAAAGGCCAATGAGAATTGGCAAGTGGAATTTGCATGCCACTCTCCGCCCCGGACATACGGGTATAAAAGGAGATGGCGTGCACCACTCATTCAGATTTGTGCTGAAGAGTCGAGAGAGAGTCCCGGCCATGTCAGCGGTCGGTTCAGCGCTGTGGCAGAAGGGAAACAATGTCTTGTTCCCTCCATCAGGTAACGGAGATAACATCAGTGTATAGGGGCACCGCCACATCGCGCTCTACCTGGGGAAGCTCAACATATCTCTGAGAGCGGGAGCTCAGTAGACTCATCCACTTCTGAAAGCAGCAGCCCACCCTCCGATGCTGTGACCGATAACTCATCATCATTGCGAGCCCCGAACGAGAAATTAAATCCACCCTGAGGCGGACCGCCTGCCTCGCTCGTGAACTCTATTGGGCAGAACGAGCGTGCTGGGGGATGGGAGGTCCAAGGGGACTGAGCCGGCAGATAAACTCCCATAGCCGCCCCGAAATCGCCCACGGCACTCGCCGCCTGTGCTTCAACACAGGACGGACCAGGTTGGGGAGCAGCCACGGTAGCTCTCTGCTTCACAAAGAAAGAAGAGAGCCACGACCGCAAAGTTCTCATGGGCATATTCTCACAGTGAGAACATGTCCCATCCACAAACAATGTCTCAGCATGCTGGCGACCCAAGCATTCGAGACGTCCGTCCGATGGGAAGAGATAATGGCCGCACCCAGTAGCACAAAGGCGAAAGGACATCTTTAAAAAGTCGCCAATCGTTTGTGCAGCTCTTTTAGAGGAAATTATTATTTTAAGAAATTGCTCTTTTACACCTGTGAACTCAGCTGCCGAAGCGCCCAGGGAAAGAACACCACTCGACTGTGCGAGAGTGAGACCACTGATTTGCACCTTAAATCCAGCAGCACGTGAAGTGAGGTGACGGGACGAACACAATTCGGCTCCGAAGAACAAGTCTGAATGAGTGGTGCACACCATCTCCTTTTATACCCGTATGTCCGGGGTGGAGAGTGGCATGCAAATTCCACTCACCAATTCTCACTGGCCTTTTCTGAATAAATCAGAGGTGATTGGGGCTCTCAAGAGCAAACCCCTAGTGTCACTACATCGACACAATGTCGAGTGAGTGACAGAGAGGGAAACGCTGGATTTCCGTGAGGTTTGTGAATTACATCTGTTTAAACGTATTTTCAAACGGTATATAATACAAGTTTTATTGATATATGCCTTTTATTATTAGAAAAGAAAGTAAAGGTGACAGGGACTGTAGAGGAGTGACTGTTAGAATATGTGCTTTAGAGGTAAATAAATGAGCGCTCCACAGGACGCTGGATCTGCTGAAGTTGTGTGAGGTTGGGTTATTACATCTGTTTAAATGAGATATGTGCATATTTGCAGATGGTATATGATATCAATTTTATTGATATTTGCCTTTTTATCATTAGACAAGACTGTTAAAAGCTACAGGGAACTGTTGAGGAGAGAGAGGGAGAATGAAACTGACGAGCACTTTAACATTATGAGCTCAAATGCGTCGACTGAGGCTCTGATATGCGGACCGTTTGAATGACACCGTGTTGCACACCGGTCTATTATCGTAGTAACACACGATGGCACGTAACAACAAAATGAATCGTGACTGGTCGTTTACATTTCTCAGTTGCTTCACATGCAAGTAGGTGATTTTCGCCACCCTCAAGAAACAAATCGGCCAAATGGAAAAATGTATCAGCCGATGCCGATAATTACAAAAATCTGGGGGGCCTGGGTAGCTCAGCGAATAAAGACACTGACTACCACCCCTGGAGTCATGAGTTCAAATCCAGGGTGTGCTGAGTGACTCCAGCCAGGTCTCCTAAGCAACCAAATTGGCCCGGTTGCAAGGGAGGGTTGAGTCACATGGGGGAGCCACCTCATGGTCACTATAATGTGGTTCGCTCTCATTGGGGCGTGTGGTGAGTTGTTCATGGATGCCGCAGAGAATTTATATTAAATTAAATAAATGTAATATACATTTATATGAAATAAATGTTTTGAATCTACTGGACAGCAATTTTGTGTGGTTAAAATAATGGTTCATCTGACAAAAAAAAAATACCACCTTTTTAGACTCTTTTTTTTTTATTTTTTAGATTTACGCATTTCAGTTTCATAACAAATTTTCAGCATATTTAATTGAGTAATCTTAAAAAAAAAAGATTATACAACTTTTATTCATTTAATTTAGTTAAAGATTACTCAATTCAATTTGATGGGAATTTGTTATGAAATGGAAATGTGTAAATCGTAAAAATAGGGTTATTTTTTGAGTGAAATACATAAATAGTGCGATATATATTAAATATTGTCACAAGGCTGAAAGATAGTGTGATGGATTTTGGCTGTGTATAGTAAATTTCAACACAAAAGCAGGTAATACAGGATATGTAAGAGGACGAGGGATCACAGGAATCAATGACAGAAGAGCTGAATTGTTACCGTAGCATTGTATATAGTTTATTGGCTCCCCACAAGGCTTCGTAAACCAATCTGGCCAAACGATTTGGTTGAACAGACACGTTCCCTTAGCTACACTGATTTTGTGCAAAGGAGTTTGTCCTCATTAGCTTGCTCATTAATCTAGTGATTGCATACATTGTGGCCTAGGGAACCGTACATAAGAGATGTAAATAATGCAGGGGGATGATTCTTTATGAAGTTATGAAGGGGTTTATGGGTTCTGGGAATGGTGCACTGCATTACAACTTTAAAAGCAGCTGGTGAAATATACATGAGAGAAACATTTAGGTTACAAATGATTATTACATCCCTGATGATCAATTGATGAGAGTCGCTTTTAATGCGTCACCCGAGTGTGTATGTGTGGAGGGGGGAGGAGAGAGAGCTTACCTCATAGTGTGCCACACGCTGGGACTCAGAGATCAGCTGAGCATTGCAGATGTTACAGTAGCTCTCTGTAAACAGTCCTTCATCACCTGCTCCAGCAGACTTCATCTGAACACAAACACAGAAAAAACAACAACCATGAGACTCGATTATTTTGATCGTGGACTCATCTGACTCTTTTTATTTTTTTTATTTTTTATAAATCAAGTCAAGCTATATTATTATTTCTTTCCAGTTGGGCAATAGTCGAACAAACAAGGACTTTATTACAAATCACTGTTACTTTTCGACTCCTCCCCTCCAACCACCTTTCTCCATTCTGTTATCTAATGCCAACTTTTCATGATCCAATGTCATGTGTATTCTGTTGATTCATGTCTTTTATTTTGAAATGTTTAGTTCCTGTTTCCCTTGTCATGTGATTCCTGTTTTCCCTCCATGTTCATGTGTCATGTTTTCATTGGTTTATTGTTTAATTATCTTGTTATCAGTTCTGTTTGTTCATTGGTTTGTTCCCCCATGTCCATGTATTTAAGCCTCATGTTTTCCATTGTGTAGTTGTCAAGTATTGAATGTGATGGATGTGAATGTTGTTTTGTTGCCAAGCCAAGCCAAGCCAAGCCAAGCCAAGCCAAGCCAAGCCATAGTCAAGCCATAGTCAAGTCTAGTTTATGTCAAGTTCATGTTTTTGTTAAATCACGTTTATAGTTAGGGTTTTGGATTCACTTTGTAATTAAACTGCACTTGGGTTCTCATCTTCATCATCGTCTTCGTCTTCATCATTGCCGCAGCCAGCCAACGTTAAATCCAATTAATTCCCGATGGATAAAATCCTGCCCCTCCCTACATTTTTCATGTTGAATATCCTGTTTCACTCGGAAATGCATTAGATTACCTTTTTTTACTATAAATTCTTCTCCCTGAAAAATGGGTGGCAATATATATGAAGAATGTGAATTGCCAATAACAAAAGAAGAAGAATGTGAAAATGAAAGTGGACATTGACTTAAAGGACTTAAATATTGATCTGTTTCTCACCCACACCTATTATATCACTTCTGGAGACATGGATTTAACCACTGAAGTCGTATGGATTACTTTAATGCTTTTTTTTTAAATTGTTTTTTTGAGCTTCAAATTTTTGGACCTTGCATTGTATGGGCCTACAGAGCTGAGATATTCTTCTAAAAATCTTTGTTTTTGTTCAGCAGAAGAAAGAAAGTCATACACATCTGGGATGGCATGAGAGTGAGTAAATTATGAGAGAATTGTCATTTTTGGGTGAACTATTCTTTTTAACCTAAGACTTTACAATGCAAAAGCAAATGACAAATTACATAAATACAGAAAACAGCTAATCCACACAAAGGTGGTGGAAACTACTGCATGAAGGAAGATGGCGCCGCAGATGGCTGCTTCGGTGTGGAGCTCTCTTGCGTTTGTGTTACTTTTGTTTGTTTGTCATGTTTTTTTTCTCACTCTTTCCGGATCAGTTTCATAAGGGATGAATTGCTGAATATTCGGCAGAGCATACCTGATCATTTCTTGCTGGTTTTTGATTATTCAGACGTTTTATTAGACATCTTAGTTGGAGGCACTGTGGTGCTCTACAAGCAATCCTAAAGACGCACGCGAGGGAAGAGAGCCGGCACGCTTGTGAAGCTTCGTCAATGCAGTTTTAGGAGTCCGCTGCCGAGTATTCATCTAGCAAATGTCCTCTCCCTCACCAACAAAACGGATGAACTGCTTCTGCTCACTCAAACAAATAAGGACTTTTCTAACGCCACTGCTCTGTGTTTCACTGAAACCTGGCTGAATGAAGCCATCCCAGACAGCACGTCTCATCTCCTGGGCTTCCAGCTGTTCAGAGCGGATCGCGTTGCAGAATCATCGGGGAAAACAAGAGGCAGTGGAACATGCTTTTACATTGACGAATGTTGGTGTACAGATGTAACAGCATTGATGAAGATGTGCTGTCCTAATTTAGAAGCGCTCTTCATCAACTGTAAGCCTTTCTACTCGCTGCGGGAGTTTTCTTCGTTCATTCTGGTGAGTGTTTATATCCCGCCACAAGCGTTCATGAACACAGCGTTGCAACAGCTGGCCGATCACTTCACAGACACAGAGCAACAACATCTGGACTCACTTATTATTATTCTGGGAGATTTTAAAAAAGCTAACCTCACCCGTGAACTGCCAAAATACAAACAACACATCACATGCCGCACCAGAGACAGAAATATATTGGACCACTGCTACGCCACTGTAAAAGACGCATATCGTTCTGTCCCACGTGCAGCTTTAGGACTCTCTGATCACTGTCTGGTTCATCTTCTTCCAACCCACAGGTAGAAACTAAAATCACCTAAGCCTGTAGTAAGGACTGTAAAGTAATGGACCAATGAAGCAGAGCTGGAACTACAAGCCTGCTTTTACTGCACTGATTGGAGTGTTTTGAGGCTGCAGCCACAGACCTGGACAAGCTCATAGACACTGTGATATCATATATCAGTTTCTGTGAGGATATGTGCATCCCTACTACAACATTTTTATCATTCAATAATGATAAACCATGGTTTACAGGAAAACTCAGACAGCTTCATCATGCCAAAGAGAATGTTTACAGAAGTGGGGATAAAATATTGTACAACCAGGCCAGGAACACATTGACTAAGGAAATCAGTGTGGCTAAAAGAAGCTACTCTGAAAAGCTGAAAAAACAGTTTTCAGCCAACGATCCTGCATCTGTGTGGAAAGGCCTGAAAAGCATGACCAAGTATATGACACCTCCCCCTCGCTCTGTAGAGAGTCAACTAATGGCTGATGAACTGAATGTGTTCTACTGCAGGTTTGAAAAGCCCAGTCTCACACCCCTCCTCCGCTCTGATCTTCACTTCACACACACACCAACACCTCCTGGAACCCCTCTTGCTATTCAATCTGCACTTATGGTCTGTGAGAAGGATGTGTGCCTGGTATTTTGGAAACAAAAGACTAGGAAAACTTCAGGCCCAGACTGTGTTTCACCTGCCTGTCTGAAAGTCTGCTCTGACCAGCTGGCCCCCATCTTCACACAGATCTTCAATAGATCACTGGAGCAGTGTGAAGTTTCCTGCTGCTTCAAATGCTCCACCATCATTCTGGTCCTTAAAAACCCCAAAATCACAGGACTAAATGACTACAGACCTGTCGCTCTCACCTCTGTGGTCATGAAGTCGTTTGAGAGACTGGTTTTGGCCTACCTGAAGAACATCACTGGACCCTTCCTGGACCCCCTTCAGTTTTCTTACAGAGCAAACAGGTCTGTGGATGATGCTGTCAACATCGGACTGCATTATATCCTGCAACACCTCGACAGATCTGAGACTTATGCAAGGATCCTATTTGTGGACTTCAGTTCAGCCATCAAAACCATCATGCCTGATCTTCTCTCAACCAAACTGACCCAGCTCTTCATGCCCAATCTGTCAATGGATCACCAGCTTTCTGACAGATAGGCAGCAGCTAGTGAGACTGGGGAAACTCACATCTGGGACCCTCACTATTAGCACTGGTGTTCCTCAGGGATGCGTTCTCTCTCCACTGCCTTTCTCCCTGTACACGTATGACTGCACTGCAAAAGACCCCACTGTCAAGCTCCTGAAGTTTGCAGAGGACACCACGGTCATCGGCCTCATCCGCGACGGTGATGAGTCTGCATACAGACGGGAGGTTGATCAGCTGGCTGTCTGGTGCGGTCACAACAACCTTGAGCTGAACACGCTCAAAACAGTGGAGATGATAGTGGACTTCAGGAGAACTCCACCCACCCCCCACCCCTCACCATCCTGTGGCAGCAGTGGAGTCATTCAGGTTCCTGGGCTCTACCATCTCTCAGGACATGAAGTGGGACACCCACATAGACTCCATTGTGAAGAAGGCTCAGCAGAGGTTGTACTTCCTTCACCAGCTAAGGAAGTTCAACCTGCCACCAGGGTTGGGAGGGTTACTTTTGAAATACAGATTACAGATCACAGAATAGTGGTAGGGCAGTGGTAGCTCAGCGGTTAAGGCTCTGGGTTACTGATCAGAAGGTCGGGGGTTCAAGCCCCAGCACTGCCAAGATGCCACTGTTGGGCCCTTGAGCAAGGCCCTTAACCCTATCTGCTCCAGGGGCGCCGTATCATGGCTGACCCTGCACTCTGACCCCAGCCTAGCTGGGATATGTGAAAAAGAAGAATTTCACCGTATATGTGCAAATGTATAATGTGTGATAAATAAAGAAAATTATTATATTATTATTATTATTATTGAATACATACTGTAAAATGTAATTTGTAATGTATTCCATTAGATTACTCAAAGTCAGAAACATATTCTAAATACTTTGGATTACTTCTTCAGCACTGGTAGATTTTTTCACTTGTTTTCACTATAAAAACTCTGCCAGTACAGTACGACATATTAAAATACACATATTAAAAATACATTCTCTGAAATACATAAATATCTTATGCATTGTTGTTTCTAAAACAAGATAAATCTAATTGATCTTGTTTTAAGGATTTTTAGATATTTTTACAGGAAAACAATAAAAAAAATTATAATCAATAACATGATTTTTGCCCTAATATCAAAGGTCTTACTAGAAAAAAAGAAATTATGATCTAACGTGAATTTTCTTGATAAAAAATATGATCGTGCCTGGTAACATGTGCATGTAAAATGGCTAGAAATAGCATTTTAGCTTAGCATAAAGCTGACAATTTACACAAAGTTTATTTCTATTTCTTCTGCTCCAAACTTACTTCTCTGTCTGCTCATACGAATGTAACAGATCATAAGAAAGTGTTTCACCACTGTTCAAATGCACTTTGGATTGCATCATTTATATGTCAGAGAGAAGGAAACTACAATGGACAGTCAGGACTGCTGAGAGGATTATTGGTGCCCCCCTGCCCACCCTCCAAGACCTGTATGTCTCCAGAGTGAGGAAACATGCAGGTAGAATCACTCTGGACCCCACACACCCTGCCCACTGCCTCTTTGAACTGTTGCCCTCTGGCCAGCGCTACAGAGCACTGAGCAGCAGGACATCCAGGCACAAGAACAGTTTCTACCCTCAGGCCATTTTCCACATGAACAATTAAACTGCTTCAGGACTCCCCCATAGTGCAATAATCCATGCACAATTGAGACCGAGAACCACATTATTGCGACCACGAGGAGGTTACCCCATGTGACTCTACCCTCCCTAGCATGCCCCTGCAATCCATCTAGTTGTTTATAATGCAAGAACACATCCTGTGTGAACAGCCCCTATGGCAGTATACCAACAGTAAAGAAGCCTCATATGTGACTAATTTAAAATGGTTGAAACAAAAAACGCTCTCAAATCTCTTAATGGTCACTTACACACACCACTGAAATAGTGCTCATCATGTAATGCGCATGAGAGACTTGTCAATTGTTTACACTTGATTCCATTAGAGTTTGAGGTTAGCATTATTGCTAACCTAACAACTATACTATAATAGGCGCAAAAATACACAGCACACAAAATTATTGGGTGCAGTAGTACATTTTAAATGAGAACTATTTTTATCGATACTTTGCAATGTATTTATAATCAACATTTCTCTCGATTCCTCAATAAGTAAATTGTTTTCACTAAGCTTAATACAACGTAGTGCAATGTTGCACTGAATTTGCACTGAGATTGTGAGACAATTTTCAATTAACGCTGAGAAAAAGTGTGAATGTTTTCCCAATCTTGGCACAGGCTTCTGTTTGTTAAGAGCTATGCAATGTGTAAAATGTTCTGCCTTTCTCAAGGGCAAAGAAAGAATTCATTCAAGGTGCATCCCAAACCGCACACTTCTGCACAATTCTACATCATTTTGTAGTGTAAGTAGTGTGAGTGTACTTAAAGAAGTGTACTTTAAGTACCTGGATGATGCATGTTTTCAACCCTCAAAACAGAGTGTGGAATGTTGGGACACTTCATGCACTCGAGCTCGCGGCTTGCCGTACATAGTGGAAGGACAGAGTTAATTGGCTGCATTGCTGGTCTGACAAAACTGTTGGAAATAATGAAGAATGTTGCAGCTAGTGAAACTTCTGTGAAGACAGCACCTTGCATATGTCAGTTTAATGCTTTACCATCACACCATGCTGTGTGAATATATTTACATTGTTTGAGGTACAAGTGCTGAACTGAGGTCCGCTAATATGCTAAAGCTAGCAGCAACACATCACGTGTGCTTGAAACGTCACGTCCGTCAGCTATTAAAAGGCGAATGCTTCCGTGTAGTAAAAAAACATTACGTGTTCAATTTGGGACAATACTACACATAGTATAAATGTATACAGTACACTACATGGTTAAGTGCATTTTTTTTCCTCCCCTTTTCTCCCCAATTTGGAATGCCCAATTCCCAATGTGCTCTAAGTCCTCGTGGTGGGGTAGTGACTTGCCTCAATCCGGGTGGCAGAGGACAAATCTCAGTTGCCCTCTATGTTATTAGCATCTTATCATGTGGCTTGTTGAATGCGTTAACTCAGAGTCATAGCGCGTGTGGAGGCTTCACGCTTTTCTCCGCGGCATCCACTCACAACTCACCATGTGCCACACCGAGAGCGAGAACCACATTCTGGCGACCACGAGGAGGTTACCCCATGTGACTCTACCCTCCCTAGCAACCGGGCCAATTTGGTTGTTTATGAGACCTGGCTGGAGTCACTCAGCATGCCCTGGATTCGAACTTGCGACTCCAGGGGTGGTAGTCAGCATCTTTACTCGCTGAGCTAACCCCAATCTCTCTTTTCTTAAAGAAAACAAGTGTTTCATGTTTGAAATGATATCTCACATCACATTGCTGCAGTACAAAGCTGTTTTCTTAGGAATAGTTAAACCAAAACTCAACCGTTCTTCATAGAACACAAAGGGATGTTAAAGGAATGTTCCGGAGGCCTGGGTAGCTCAGTGGTAAAATACGCTGGCTACCACCCCTGGAGTTCGCTAGTTCGCTAGTTCAAATCCCAGGGTGTGCTGAGTGACTCCAGCCAGGTCTCCTAAGCAACCAAATTGGCCTGGTTGCTAGGGAGGGTAGAGTCACATGGGGTAATCTCCTCGTGGTCACTATAATGTGGTTTGTTCTCAGTGGGGCGCATGGTGAATTGGGCGTGGTTGCCACGGTGGATGCCGTGAAGCCTCCACACATGCTATGTCTCCATGGCAACGCGCTCAACAAGCCACGTGATAAGATGCGTGGGTTGATTGTCTCAGACGCGGAGGCAACTGGGATTCATCCTCCGCCACCCGGACTGAGGCGAATCACTATGCGACCACAAGGACTTAGAGTGCATTGGGAATTGGGCATTCCAAATTGGGAGAAAAAGGGGAAAAATCCCCCCCAAAAAATAAAATAAAATAAAAACAAATAAAAAAATAAGGAATGTTCCGGGTTCAATACAAGTTAAGCGCAATCGACAGCATTTGTGGCATAATATTGATTACCACAAAAATTTATTTCAACTCATCCCTCCTTTTCTTTAAAAAAAGCAAAAATGGCAGTTACAGTGAGGCGCTTACAATGGAAGTGAATGGGAGCAATTTTTGGAGGGTTTAAAAACCGAAATGTGAAGCTTATAATTTTATAAAACCACTAACATTAATTCTTCTGTTAAAATGCATATATTATTTGACCTGTAAAGTTTTTTAAATCATAATTTTCCAGTCATTTTATGATTTCAGGTTTTGTTGACATTACATCGGAATGGCAACGAAGATGTAAAATTGGCTATAACTTTACACAGAAAAGGTTAGTAAGCGATTTTATCACACTAAAATCATGTTCACACATATATTGTTTATGTCTTGTGGCTATGCTTTTGAAACAGTGAGTATTTTAACATACTTGTGATCCAGATTGTTATTATTATTATTTATTTATTTTAAGAAAAGGAGGACGAGTCTAAATACATTTTTGTGGTAATCAATATTATGCTACAAATGCTGTCGATTGAGCTTAAGTTGTATTGAACCCGGAACATTCCTTTAAGCATAGTGACGGTCTCAGTCACCATTCACTTTCATTGCATCTTGTGAATGGTGAGTGAATCAATTATTATGCCTAGCATCTCATTTTGTGTTCCACAGAAGAAAGTCATATGGGTTTAGAATAACATAAGCGGTAAATTATAAAAGTAAATGATGAAATAATTTTCATTTTTGTGTGAGTTATCCCTTATGTAGAGCTGTAGAGTTCTATTAGCATTAAGCAGTTATTACAGAAGAAAACAGGGTTTGGAAATCCTTAAGAATAAGATAACCGAGGAAAACCATCAAATTTATTGATGTTTTATTGAACAGCAAAGTGCCCTGAGAGTTCAACATCTCTCTTTTGCCATCTGAGAGTGAGGGTGCATGATTCTGATGTGGAGAATCAATTATTCAGAGGCTCGACTGTTAGAGACATGGCAAATCTGTGGTCATTCACGAAACTGTTTTTTGAAGTGCTTCCATGTGGAGCTGAGGAGGTCAGGTGCAGTTAGTGTGCAGAGAGTGATGGGTACACATCAGCCTAACAGCACATGTCACACCGATGACTCGCAGTCCCTGAGAACCACTGATAAAGACCAAAACAAGCAGTGAAGGAACATGGAGTACACAATCAGATATCATTCAGTTCCCATTATGACAGCTGAGAACACATAGGAACTTCTCTTCACTAGGCTGCTGAATTCACCCAAAAATGGAAATGTATCATTATTTACTCACCCTCAGGTAATT
The DNA here is from genome assembly GCF_019703515.2 of Myxocyprinus asiaticus. Lineage (NCBI taxonomy): Eukaryota > Metazoa > Chordata > Actinopteri > Cypriniformes > Catostomidae > Myxocyprinus > Myxocyprinus asiaticus. The sequence goes on from NC_059366.1 coordinate 38,413,460, forward strand.
CCAAACTAAGTGGTTGCTGTAACACAGTAAATGCTTTCTTCTACAAGATACCTGTTGTTCAAATCTTGCTTAAAATAAGCTGAGAAAAATGATACTGTGGCATATTAAAGTTCATTTCTGATTTATTCTGTGGCCTTATTAATGATTTCTTACTATACAAGCTCTAAAAACAAGCCCTCCGTGTGCATTTAAACACAAAATCTGTTTCACACAATTTAATTTCAGAGATTATAATTGTAATGTGACACAGCTGTGATCTCTGAGCGCACCTCTGCGCTCGTCTAATTTAATATGTTTGAATTTTTATTTCCTCCGTCTGAGAGCGCTGTGGTAATATTCAGGCAGCCGCTTTGATGTTTTTTTGTTTCTTTTTTTGTTTCTTTTTTTTCTGTATTTAGAAAAAGAGAGAGACTCCAGTCCTAATACACATTTACTGTATCTTTGCCATTCTATCAAGGATATGAGCCCAGAAGGAATGAGCTCCACCATGTGGATGACAAAGTTGTATTATGAAGATTGCAAATGACTCTATGTTATTAGTAATAATTATGACCTGTAACGATCACATTAATTGAAAGCATTTGCCATTGCTTTATTGCCACTACCCTTTAGCTGTCTGAACACTGGTCAGTCTGTAAACTACAGTACAATTGAAGACAGTAGATTTTGACCTTTTCAATTAGGGTGTTGCTGCATGGTTGCTGGGGTGTTTAGGGTGGTTGCTAGGGTATTGCTAGATGGGTTGCTACAATGTTCAGGGTAGTTGCAAAAGGTTGTTAATGTGATCTGGGTGTGGCTGCAGGGGTGTTTTGTGTGGTCGCTAGATGGGTTGTCAGTGTGTTCTGGGTGGTTGCTAGGGTATTGCTAGATGGGTTGCTATGATGTTCTGGGTGGTTGCTAAAATGTTGCTGGTGCTATCTGGGTTGGGTTCTAGGGTCTAGGGTGGTTCCTAGGGTGTTGCTAGATATGTTGCTGTAGTGTTCTGGGAGGTTGCTAGAATGTTGTAAGTGTGATCTGGGTGGGGTTGTAGGGGTGTTTTGGGTGGTTGCAAGGGTGTTTGACTGGTTTCTAGAAGGTTGCTAGTGTGATCTGGGTTGGCTTGCTAGGGTTTTTGGGGTGGTTGCTAGGGTGATTTGGGTGGGTTTGCTAGGGCATTTCTAGCGTGTTGCTATGGTAATCTGGGTGGTTACTTGCACTAAGAGAATTTTCAGCTTTCAAAATCTAATTGACAACGATGACATCATTATAATTATTTTCATGTAAATTCTGACTGGTCTCCTTTGTTACATTTATTTGCATTCTGCATTGTGATTGTTCTATTCTTTTTTGCATTTAATGTATTTAACCACCTATAACTGCAAAGACAGTTTCACGTTATTTTATGTTGATTCTCATACAAAGCGGACAAAATCAAAGACACATGTTGAGTGTCATGACAACGGAAAAGCAGCTCTGATGCAACATTTCCTTTACACAAAACCAAAGCCTAGACATAAGCTTCCTAAAACTTTGACACTATTGTTTTATTACCTTGTACGCACTTATATTTCCTTCAGGAAATGCAAATCTAGTACGATATGTTTCTCATAATCTATTTCTCTTGAAGACATTACTAAGCCATAGGTACAAAGAGTACAAATTTTGATATGTTCCAGCCTCCAGACGTGGCGCACATCTCAATTATTACTCATGAAACTCCTCTTCTTCATCAGAGAGGAGTCATCGTTCCTCCATCAAACATCTGCCTCCTGCTCTACTGGATATGAGTGTGCAGGGCTCATGCTGATGTTGTCTTGTTTCTTTCTTGGCCAATGTAGTGAAAAGCACCAACAGCTATATATTTTATTAAATAATGCGGCAGAATTGTGATAAGACATGCCGGTGTTATGGACGTCACCATCTTTTAGTCACTGTCACTATGTTCGTTCATACAGACAGCATTCGAAATGCTACTGTATGCTGTTGTATGAACGGGATATTTCAAGACTCACACCTGTAAGTAAATACGGTTGTCAGTCCCAAACACTGACCATGTGAACGTAGCCCATAGTTTGCTAACATGTTGCTAAATGAGGAGGGCAGCTACCACAAGGATGAGAGTTGTGCTTGATGAATTGGTATATTGGAGCATTGGTTTCAAAATTCACATTTGAGGTATGACTTAATTTAATTTACATAGTAGAACAAAATGTGAGTCTCCTCAATTAATGTAAACCACAGAAAATGCAGCAAAAGAGCTTAGCAGTGACAGTGACACAATCTGGTTGGCTCCCTACATTCTCAAACTACAACATACTTATATATTAGAATTTATCTGAATATTTTGCAATAAACTTAAAATATATTGTATTCACACTTAAAATCAATAGCCATAAACATGTAGTTGTGGTTTATGTAATTTGTAATGCTTCATCAGTTAAATAGTTCACTGCCTCATAAAATATTTAAAAGAAAGTAAAAGAAAGTAGTCTTTTTTCAGATACTTTGTTACTTTAAATCTAGGTTGTAATGTTGTGATTAGTGCTAGTTGGTTTTGTTTATGGCTTAGAACTTTTTATGAAAGTTTTTGTATCCCTAAGTAGAAAATTAATTGTAAAAAATACTTTCAGAACCAAGATGACTGAAAAAGAGGGCGATAAATTACCCCTGATTCCTGCATCACTTTAATCACAGTTTAAGTATTCTGGGAACATTTGCTCTTCAAAAGTGCAGGCTCTCATCAAGAGTGACATTGTAAGAACACCATCTCATCTGTCTTCACTGCAGGTGTGCTCAACATTCCAGCTTTTTTCATCCAGGGAGATGGATTAGAGGTCTGCTGCCTGACCTGAGCCAACGGGGACTGACAAATTGTTGGGTTTAAGGCCAGATTGCAGTCAGTTTTTCCATGTATAACTTTGAGTTTGGGTTTGTTATGGATGAGAAAATAATTATTTATTTATTTATTTATTTTTAAATGTACATTTATTAGATTTATTTTATTTTATTTATTTATTTATTTTACTATAATGTAATTTGTTTTGTGCACACACACAAAATGAGTGGAAAAAATAGCAATTTTGGGTCTGGGTTCGGTTCGGCCTTAAATTTGATAGTACCAGTCAGCTTGGGTCACAGGGTCTTGTTCATGCGCCAGGTTTGGACTTCAAGTGCAGACTCGTGGTCAAACCAATATGTTTTTTCAATGGTCGATGCTATATGGTGCTGATATCTGTAGAGCAGGATGGCCAATGGCAGATATAATACAATATTTATGTAAAATTTTAACATTATCAGATGAGACATGCTCAAAATTGCATAAATTAAAATGTACTTTTATTTTACACAATATTTACTCAAAATTCAAAAATAAAAATAAAAATAATAATCATAAATAATAAATATATATATATTATTATTATTTTTTTATTTTTGTGCTCTAACCAGTGGCAAGCCTGCTGGTAGATTTTGAACTGACACAATGAGAAGCTATGAGTTCTTAATCGAGCGAGCCGATTTCAAAATAGCCAAACTGGCTGATTGATCCGTCTATCCCTACTGCAGACCTTTGAGGAGAACTATACAGAAAAAAGCTGCAGATTTCTGCAGAATTTGAACACCCATCATTCAAAATTCAGCACATCCCCTTTGTCTCGTCTGTTCCTTTATTAAAAATGTAGCCTATTTTGATTATGGCATCGGTTACCAATAAGAGTGTAGCACTCTCAGCTCTGTTTAACACATTTTTATGTTTAAATCTATTCCACAGAATTCTGAAGATTTCCCACTAAAATCAGCACAGAAAATTTTATTTCTGTCTGGGCATGGATATCACCCCTTAAAGCTCATGCCTACGGTTATCGTCTGAATCCGTTTCTCTGGCCCAATCGGGCTGCTCGATGTCATGAGTGACCTTCAAATCTGGCCAAAATAATGATGGTAAATATCTGCTGGCACAGATATTTAATGAGCTGAAGATTCCCACTACATGATATCATTAGGCCTTCTTCAAATAAATGGCGATTAGAAACACCATCGTAAAGCTGAGTGTAATGCTCCATGTGCTACCATATGTATCAAGTGATACAGTGCAAAATAACATGTAGTCGTGCTGTTCTATGCCTAATATAGAGAGGATTATTTGATTACCAGCCTGCAATGTATAGTTCCACATCAACAGTTCTTGTAAAGCATTGCTTCCTAACTGGTTTTGCATTAGGACTCAACACAATACAAAACATTTTTAACAAGTAACAAAAATGTCCTTAAAGTGATAGTTCACCCTAACATTTAATTCTGTCATAATTTATTCACTGTATGACTTTCTTTTTTCCAAAAGGAAAACAAAAGGAGACGTTTGGCAAAATTTTAGCCTCAGCCACCATTCACTTTCATTGTAAGGAAAAAAGATACCATGAAAGTGATTGATGAAAGACATTTAATTTTTTGGGTGAACTATGTTTTTTCACGCCCTTTTGGTCGTGTCCCACAACTGCTTGAGAACCACTGCTCTAAACTATACACTTTACACATAATCTGATAATCAGCACTATTACATGCTTTAGTGTTCCAACTGTAAGGTCTGTAGATTGGGCTTACAGTATCAAAGATCACAGTTTGGCAATAACTGCAAGACAGAACATCCGTCTCTATGGGGGAAGACTCTGATATGAAGGTAGAGAGATGTGTATGTAAATGGGATTAATTTTGGCAGGCCAGAAAGCCTAAGGCTCCCATGACTGGCATTGAATCCCACAGCCACATCAAAGCGGTACAGCCCTAAAAAGTTGATAAGAACTTTTCTCACCCATCCATCAGCATGAGGGAGCCATTAAAAATACATCAGCCAGAAGACGAAAGAGATCTGTAAACAGTAGCAGCTTCAGAAATTTATTCATCTCCATCTCTTCTCGTCACAATTAGGAGGGTTTTCAGTCTGATTCCGTCCCACAGGTTGACTCACTGTTGATTAAAACATCTGAAAGAGTGGTTCTCCTCTTTGCTGCCTTTGCATAGAGACTAAATGAATAAATGCTGAACTATGTGCATTACTACTGTAGACAGTGTTGGCATTTTTACTCCACTGATGGTTAGGTATAGAGTATGCGTTAGGGAGTACAGTTAATAAAATAAGCATTCCTTTTGACTGCATTACATAATTTACAACTAAAAATACAACTCGCTTTTAGTGCCACTCTGTGGACATTTCACCTGGAAACTGGAGCTCACATGTCCCTGTATGTTCAACAGCACTTCCAGATTCAGCTACTGGGGTCAGTGATTAAATTTCTGTACACACAGACTGATTTCAGCAGCAGAACTTTCAAACTACTGTTACCAAATTCAGTGTGATCAGTCTGTTGAATGTATAATTTAGGGTTTGTGTCAAGTTTGTGTTTGTAAATAATTTAAGCAAGTTATTATTATAAATATATTGTGTTCTAATTTTTTTTATTACTCATTCTGCGTACGTGCAAACAAACACTTCATCTTTGAGTCAGAGCTGTTAAAGCGATAGTTCACCCAAAAATTTAAATTTTATCATAATTTACTCACCCTCATGCCATCCCAGATGTATATGATTTTCTTTCTTCAGCAGAACACACCAAAAAAAGATTTTTAGAAGAATATCTCAGCTCTGTAGGTCTATACAATGCAATTGAATGGTGACCAGACCATCAGAAGTGACTAAGCAATGAGAATAGGTGTGGGTGAGATCAAAATGTAGGTACTTTTTTTACTCTAAATCTCCACTTTCACTTTTACATCTGAAAGTCACAGGTGGTGCCTATTTAGTTTCACTTTCACATCTGAAAGTGAAAGTTTATGTGGAGATTTAGAGTAAAAAAAAGTACTTAAATATTTTTCTATTTCTCACCCACACCTTTTATGTTGCTTCTGAAGATATGGATTTAAACACTGGAGTCATATGGACTACTTTTATGTTTCCTTTATGTGAGTTTTGGAGCTACAAATCTCTGATCACCATTCACTTGCATCATATGGAGCTACAGAGCTGAGATATTTTTCTAAAAATCTTCATTTGTTTTCTCACTCGGAGAGAAAGTAAAAAAAAAAAACAATTGACAGGTTCAGTTTAACAGTTTGACAGTTTGGGCCTCAGGGTCTTATTAAAGGGCCAGGTTTGGGCTCCAATTTAATGACCTTCTAAACTGTACACCCAGTATAATTTAGACAGCGTTAACGTTGATAAGCCATATGTGCCATGTTGGGCCTCATGTATTCAGATAGAAGACAAAGGCAGGCCTAACACAGTCGTAAAACCTAACTGAGGCCCACATACAAAGTCATAAATCTTACCAAAATCAAACAAAGGGAGTCCAAAACAGACTACAAATCCCACGAAGCCTTGCTCACTAAAGGATCAAACTCTCAACTCCTATTGGATGAGGCACACAACAGAACGTCCCCCAACCATGACATCATTGGGAGTAGAAATATCTCTGAGATCCTTCCGGGATTTATTCCAGCAACTTTGCTCGCCGTGCGTAGATGCAGCTCATCGCTGCTCTCAGGTGTAGCCTCATGGCACAAGGAAGTAACATCCGACATGAAACTGTGGCCATACAATCTCCATCTTGCTGGACGAGTTGAGATTACTCAATGGATCCAAAGGAGACTGCCGAGCAATCCGCATCTTCATCTGTTTGCCTGCAGAAGTGAAGAGAAAAGATTTCTCTTCCATCTTCAATCAAGTCGACGTCGCTGATTTCTCCGCCAGCCCGCCGAGAATCAGCAGCCGTACCGCCCGCTGACAGAGCGAGGAAACGGCCTCCCGTCATCACCCGAGCCTCGAGGAACCGGTCGGAGTCAAACGACGGATGCACACACATTCTAGCTGCATCCTCATGTGATTCAAGTAAGAGGTTTACGTCTGGACAGAGATAGAATATTACAGTGTGTTATTCTTGTATATTAAGGTTATTGCTTGTACAGTTTACGGACCGCCGAGTCCTCTCATTGCTAATAATAATACTCAAGGTATTACTGTAAAGTACTGGTATCACGAATGAGATCTGCTGTGCTGTAGTCCAACCACATTGGACGGTTGTGTATTTCCGCCATCGCGGGTGAGACCGGCACACTGAGTTTATCCATTAAAGAATCAAAGACTGCGGGACGGTTTACGAGCCGTCCACCGCATCTGAGTGATAAACTAACAGCTGCTTTCTCTCCCAAGATCGCGAAACCGGCTTTGGTGCCGTCACTTTATTCTCTCTCTCTCGTACTAACCACACACACACACACACACACACATATGCGACCCCTCACAAACATTCTCGCACACACTTTTGGCTAGTAGATAACTTCGTGATAAAGCTCAGCTTTGTCCCTAAGTTATCGTACAAGCGGAGACACGCGGTAAACTGGTAGAAGCCACTGACCGGTTTCTCTCCGTCCACATTCGCCGCCATTTTCTCTGGCCGGAAATCTCGCATGACGTACTCACCACGAGAGTCATGTCCGCCATTTTGTGCGCATCCCTCCTTACACACACACACCTTCCTTATGTGTTATAGGATTATTTTGGTTTCCATATCTAATCTTATCACTGTTTAGTTTGTAGTTGTAAGTCGTAAGTTTATTGACTGCATTGTATTAATTGTTAATTGATATTACTGCATAAATAAACTTTGTTATATTTCAAAGAGAAGTGTTTTGGTTTGTTTTGCATACACCTGTGTCAAATGCTGATGGGATGTCAGTGCTCGGATTCAAGCCTTCATAGCTTTTTTTTCGAAAATTGATGTCGATTTTCCTAAGAGAATAATCTAATATTGAGACTGTTATACTATCTGGTTATTAGTCCCTGATTCCAGGGTGGTGCCCCGGCGATATTAATCTTTATTAATATTCTATTGATTTTTGATAATTGATAATTATCTTTGATGATTGTTGAATTTGAAGGATCAATAAGCTAGTGTTAATTTTAATGAATGTTTCATCGATGTTAATAATTAGTGATTATCTTTGATAATTGTTGATTTAAAGGATTAAAAAAGCTAACATTGATTCTCATCAATGTTCTATTTATTTTAATAATTAATAATTATCTTTAATTATTAATTATTGCTAATAACCAAACCTGCTCCTAAACGTAGCGCACTACATTTACTGGAGCCCCATATGAGGTTTTAATGAGTTAGATTCTATTATTTAATTTAAATATTAATTAATAACTAAGGAAATAATTAATTATTTCTGATAGTAATACTGATCTAAACGAGTTATGCATATTTTCATGTCAGTATAACCTGTTATCAAAGAAATACATTTGGTTCATAAAATGCAAGGTTTAGTCCCCTGAAATCAGCAAACTCTAACGGAAAGCACTGACATTTAAATTCCAAAGCTGCAAATTTCGATGTGCTGACCCACCTAGTCATTAAGACTTTTCGAAAATGCCATCCAGTCACTGAACTAATATAGATTATTCCCTCATACTATTTGCATAGTCAGATGCAGTGCTGTATTAACTGTGGACTCCAGTGAGTTGTGAGCTACTGTACGCTGTCATTTCAGCGGGTAATGGACCAGAACATTAGCATCACAAGCTCATTTACAGACTACAGATGGCCCCAGAAGGAAGCTCTCTTAGCTCAGATGAACAGAAAGATCGTTAAAGGAATAATTCACACAAAAATGAAAAGTCTGTCATCATTTACTCACCCTTATGTTGTTCCATATACAAATGCTGTTGTTATTTTTTTTTACAGACTTTTGCCTTACAACAACCGCTCACAGTAACCGCGTCGGTCAAAAAGCAAACAAAAAATAAATAAATGTCTTAAAAGCAGCCCATAAAATGTGTGTGTTATATTCCACATCTTCTGTAGCCATTCAGAAGAATTGTGTGAGAAACAGGCCAAAATGTGATTCATGGTGATGCCAGAACTGGATTGGTTCTCACACGATATACCGTTTCTGGACACAGAATTTTTATTTTTGGGTATATTATTTCTTTACATCACCAAAAATCCACAAACTACAGTCATTGCCTTAAAAAATACTTAAGTTGAAAATGTACTGCTTTTTTGCAGAATACATCTGGGCTAAAGTCTATCTATTGCCTGTCTATGGGTAGTCCTGTGTCTTTATACCTGCCAAATTCATCATGCCCATCAATGGAAGCTCAGAGTGAGATTGGCCATTTCTAACTGAGATAAGAGATGAGGATGGCATGCCAACAAAAGCCTCCAAGCTGGATGAACAACCCCCAACCACAGAGCTTCAGCATGTCAGTCCAAATAGGAATCAGAGCCATGAGAAACTCTCATTCATCACCGCAAAAAATAATTTTCATACTCAGTATTTTTAAAGTTGGCATTAGGGATGTCAATGATTAACCGTTAATCGGTTAATTGCCGTTAAGAATTTAACCAATTAAAAATGTATTAACAGACAATGTATGTTATATATACCATTTCTCCGGAGCACACATAGCCTATGTTAACTTTTATACCACACGAGGGCGTACTTCACATTTGCAGTTGAGAAAAACTACTGGTGCGCAATAAAGAAAGAAGTGGTCAGTAAATGGTGAGGCAAGATGAAGAGGGCAAAACGTAATCCAGCGTGGGAGCATTACACTGTAAAAGAGGACAATGCTCAATGTAAATATTGTGACACCATCTTAAAATACAGCTCCAGTACAACGTCATTGTTGTACCACCTGAAAACTTATCACCCGACGGTTGCTGTGCAAGTCAAAAGTGGAACACTGTCCTCCCAACAAACTATCACGTCGATGTTAGCTAGAAGAGGCTGTAGTGATGTGCATGCAGGGGCAATAACTCAGAGGCTATGCTTTATAGTGGAAAATGACATGATGCCTATAAGCGTGGTGGACGGTGAGGGATTTCGTGAGCTACTGAACTACACTGAACCAGGCTATCGCATCCCCTCAAGAAATACAATTACTAGTCGCGTTGAGAAGCGGTACAACGAAAAGAAAGACTATCTTAGGGCACAGTTATTATCAGCTGACAAGGTGGCTATAATGACTGACTGTTGGACTGCGTTAACTGCAGAGAGTTACATCACAGTTACATGCCACTACATCAACGAAGACTGGCATTTGAAATCAGCAGTCCTGCTAGCCGAGGTCATGTCAGTCAGAGACACAGCAGACAACCTAGCTGAAAAGTTGAACAAGGCTGTGCGGACATGGGGGCTAGCTGGTCAAGTGACAGCCTGTGTCCATGACAATGCAAAAAATATTGTGGCGGCAAACAATCCCACTCGTGCTAACTGGCATTCTGTCCCGTGCGTCGCGCACACTTTAAATTTGGCCATTAATGATGGATTTGCCAGCTATGTGCACTGGGTCATTGCTGCAGCTAGGAAGCTGGTAAGCCACTTCAATCATAGCACCATTGCTACCAAAGCATTGGAGAGCAAGCAGCAACAAATTAAACTACCAGCTCACCAGCTAATACAGTCCTGCAAAACAAGATGGAAATCGGTCTGCGAGATGTTTGAAAGACTGTTGGAGCAGCACTGGGCAGTTACCGCTGAGCTGTCTGATCGCACAGTGACCAAACTCCAAGATGCCAGAGTTTTGGAACTGAAAGATGAATACTGGCAGCTTATGGAGGATGTAGCGCCAGTCTTGGGAGCACTCAAGTGTGCTATTACCTACTATTAAACGTGTTATGTTACGCCCTGTCCTCTCAATTTGTTTGAAATCATTTATTGGCTTAGTCCAAACTGCTGCTCAAGCGTAGCTATTATTTGTGTGCACAGGTTCAGTCCCCGGACTTGGTGTCATCGCCAGCACTGATTGCATCAATGTTAGACCCTCGCCACAAACACCTTGGATTTCTTACTTCAGAAAATAGACTACTTGCCAGTGTCATTTGGTGATGTAACCACCGCTACTGATGAACTGAGTCATGTCAGCAGAGATGAAGATGGAGGAATACCGACCTCTGATGAACAGGGAACTGCGACTCGGCCAGAGGACAGCACTGCTACAGCCATGGTACTACTCCTTGGGGACAAGTACTTTTCAAATGCATCCAGCAGTGCTGAAACCGAGGTAAAAAAAACTTCCTCAGCAACAAGCCCGCTCCTCTGGATGTAAACCCCATTAACTGGTGGAAAGCAAACGCGGAAGGATTCCCGAGGCTGGCCAAGTTGGCCAGGCAATATTTGACATTGGACATCGATGCCATTAGAGAGGGTGTTTTCTGCAGCTGGACTTACAGTGAACAGACTGCGTCCACAACTCACCCCTGAACACGTAGATATGCTCATTTTTCTAAATAAAATCCAGTAGGCCTTGGTCTTAAATATGTTGTGGTGAGTTTAATAGTATTTTACCGCGCTGACAACTCACTCCTGCCCGTGTAGATATGTTAATTTTCTTAAATACAAACCAGTAGGATTTCAGTTTATTGTGGAGAGGTCTTTTTTATTTTCCTTTTATACAGCACTTTATGTTTATTTAAAAAACGGGTTTGGTTTGGTCTGCCTTTGCTAGTCTAGAAATGGCAGTAGTTGTGCCCCATTTGACATAGTTGTGCCCCATTGTTTTTTTGGCGGTGCCATTTGGACAGGACAGGCATTAAGACAGGCGTAAATGAGCAGCCGTTTCGAGCGAGAGCCTTACTGTTTTATTATTTTGTTCATTTAAATAGTTTGTGCTTCGTATTGTTTCACATAACTAATGTGCCGCTATTATTGTTTCAATAAATAATTAGAAAAAGACGTGTGTTTTGTATCTTATTAATTATTAATGATTAATCGATTATTGATTGTTAACGTGTTCAGCTATTGGTTAAGGAAAATGCACGAAATCTGCAACCCTAGTTGGCATGAAACGTAAGTTGCGACCGACTTTACTTCCATATTGTGACATATTTCTGAGTGAAACAGCTTATCGAACAAGACAAAAATGTAGGGCGGGGATTTGAATTTACCCATTGGTTGTTGATTGGATTGTGAAAATATGGGCATTGCATAGCAGAACAGAGACAGACGTGAATGCGAGTTTGCAGCAGACACACACACCACTACCACCGTGCTGCTAGAGTCAGAGCCAGATTTCGGTGAAATTGAGCAGCGATCTCAACACATTTATGATCAAAATGACAACATAAATGCACAAGCACATTGGGGACTTTGCTTACGAAAAGGCTGTAGCCTTGATATACGAGCAAATAAAAGATAACCACATTTTAACGTTTTCAATTACAATACACTAAATATAAAGGGAAAAAAACACTCGTGCTGTGCATCCCAAGATAACTGTATTAAAAATATATACTCCAGAGGCATCCAAAGTGTTGTTTTCATTAGTAATCACCTGAGCAATTCAGGTGTGAAATATCTCGAACACAACCGCAAATTCGCCGTTAATCCTCCTAATTCGAAATGTAAATAAAAGCCAGCTGACCCATAACCAAGGACGTTTGGGTTAAGGAACAATACTTTTGAAGGAAAACAGATGAAAATACACCTTGCCATCTTCACCAACATGCGATTGACGCTTCTTTCAACTTTACGCAAGGTTGTGGTATTTATAAGAAAGGAGCAGGGTTTAAGCAGACTAAATGATTGGAGAAGTCCTGTATACATCACCAGAGAGAAGTCTGTCGTTTCACCGGAAGATCGATTTTTGACATTTGATTAAAGATTACGAGGTCAAAATTTAAAAAATAAAAATAAAACATATGCATGGATGAATCGTTCACAATAAGATCAATATCATGCATTTAGAAAATAGATAAGGTGAATTTTTTTTCATGCCAACTTTAACTTGTCTTCTATTACAATATCTAATATAAATATATATATATATATATAAACATCTTTAAAACAAGATAAATGTACTTTAGAAGCAATATGACACCAGATATTAAGTTTTGTTCTTAACCCTTTATTGCATTCCTCAGATATTTAGTGACCCGGGACCTCATTCCACCCCCTGTACTGTACCTCATCCATTTTTTTTAAGTTATGCCCAAACCTCATTAGTATTCCTCAAACTTTCTCTTCTGAATAGTGTAACAAAAAAAGGCAAAATTTCACAAATGAAATCAAATAAATGTATAACCGTTTAATTATCAAAAGTGTATAGGGTCATTAAAGACGAAAATAAATATGTGTAGCTTACGTGTAATGTGTAGCTCAGTATGTGTTTGACAGCCAGTTGCATCTCATGAAATTTCAGGGTGGAAGTAATGAATACTGTTCTGTTTTTTTTGCACCATCTCTGTGATACATGGAAAATAAAACATCAAAATATGAGAATAAATTATATTATATTATTTCTAATTGTCTTGAAAATGTTTTGAAAATTTGACACTATCTGGGCATTTTGTAGATCCATGTGTGATAAATATACGTGCCGGGTTGCTAGAGGTATGTTATAATGTTTGGCAAAATACCCATGCATTTAAGGGTTAAAATAAGCTAAAATTATTTGCCAATGGGGTGAGAAAAAATAAGCTTGCTTTCCTTTTGAATTAAGTTTATTTTTCTTACTCCATTTGCAAATGTAATTTTCTTGTTTTAAGCATAAACATCTCTAACATCTCTCTAATTTTCTGAACACAAGTCTTAATATCTTATTTCATTTTTTCACCTCAAGTAAAAGTATCTTGTTTTAAGGATGTTTACATATTTTTACTACAAAACAAAACAAAAATACTAAAGAAGAAAATTATTGTTTCCCATGAATCAGAGAAGCGAGAGAGAGTGAGAGAGAGAGAGAAAGAGAGAGAGACACCAAAGTGCTAATGCCCCTTGTTAAACTTGCAGCATAATTTTTTGTGTAGGCTGTTAGTGTGCAACGCAAATACATTTTCCACAATCTCGTCCATTATTCAGTTTGTGTGCGAACTATCACACAAACACCGCCACTCTCCAGAGTCTTTTGTTCCCTATCTGTCACTCACTTGACGTTGTGTCAATGTAGTGACACTAGGGGTCACTCTTGGGAGCCCCAAACACCTCTGCTTTTTTTTAAAAAAGGCCAATGCGAATTGGCGAGTGGAATTTGCATGCCACTCCCCTGGACATACGGGTAAAAAGGAGCTGGTATGCAACCACTCATTCAAGTTTTGTGCTGAGGAGCCGAGGCCAGGTCTCGGCCATTTCAGCGGGTAGTTTAGCATTGTGACAAGAGGGACACAACGTCTCGTTCCCTCCATCAGTGAATGGAGGTTACGAAAGTAACCAGGACATTCCTGAACAGTGAATACATATTGTTACCATAAAACCGGAGATACAGGGTTCCACGATTTAATAGGGTTAGACTGAAGCACTCCTTTGTGCATCAGTCAATCCTAAAATTAAATATGGAGCTTAATCCCAGACCGAATGTACTTTGAGGGACTTAAATATTGTCTTTTGTGATTGTAAAGTTATGTAAAATGCATGTATCTTTGCTTTTCTTTTTTTGTCTTCTCTGTGATGCTGTAAATGGAGCTGCTGTGATGCAAGAAAGATTTCAGGCTCGTCTGACAATAAAGTATTTATCATCATATACAAAACTAATATAATGCAATATCATAGAGGAGGAAATTTATCCTCTATGATATTGCAGCAATTATCCAGATATGGAATGAGATTATTAAGCAAACTGTTATCAACTCCTACATGCAGACTGAATAAAATAAGGCAAAAATAAACATTTCACACAGTGTTTAGTGAGAGAAATGATTGATTCAAACACTAAAAGTGGTTGTTCTGTTTATGTATTATTGTATTACAGTTGTAATAATAAAGTCTTAATTAACATTATGGTTATTTAACATATTGAAATATTATTATTAAGTAAATTGTAGCATTTGGTTACATTATATTTTGTGATTTCTCATACCCTCTTTATATAACATCCATCCCTTTTGGCCTCTAGCAGGTGAGGCTTTTCAGACAGATAAACAGCAGCACAGGGCAGGGAAGTACAGTACAGCACCGTGAGTGAGACAGTTTATTTTGAACAAGAGGGGTGAACGGTTACGGAATTTAACGCGGGAGTACCGAACTGATGCGGATCAATAGAAGCAGAGAGCCTGCCTGTGCACACGATAGTGTGAGGAACCAGATGGCGGGGAAAAAAATAATGTTCCTTGAAAAGGTATTTTTGTCAATTTCCGTGGCATGTTTGCCCCGAGTACCCGTTAATTTCCAACACTATTGGCACTGTATCTTTCTAAGGTATTTAAAAAGTTTGTTTTAGACATATAGTAGCAAGTAAACAACATATCCCTACATATATGTCAAACTACTTTGTGTTAATGTTTGACACATTTAAACCATTGCCTACCTTAAAAACAAGTGAAGTTTGATCAGTGGTTAAAAATGTTCATACGGTTCCCTCATACCTGAATGAACAGCTCCTTTCCAGAATAAAATGAAATATACAGAAAATCACAGTATTACAGTTCTTGTATAGTGACAGGGCAGAAAGTCTTGGAGAAGCTAGCTTTCACATAATCAGTGCACAATTTGGAGGTTGCATTATCTTTAAGATTATATTTTTACTCCGCTTAAGGTTAGATTTAGCACTGGTGTTTGGGTTAGGGTGTATGATTAATCAAATATGCATTTCTATTGACTGTTACATAATTTACAACTGTCTAAAACAACTCATTTTGGTTTCACTCTATTGACACTTCACCTGGAGACTGGAGCTGACACGTGCCCATTCGTTCAACAACACTTCCAGCCTCAGCCACAGCAATTTTTTATTTTTTTACCCTAAAAAATTACTTAGCACAAATGGCATTAGCGTAACATTTTTGGCACTATAACTGAAACTGCCCTGAAACCAGGAAGTCATTGCATTAGCATAATCAGTGACGAGCGTGATTCAGAGGTTGAGTTTTTCCCTCTAACATAAAATTTTTTCTCCACTGATGGTTAGGTTTAGGTTGGGGGGTAAAGTTTATAAAATATGCATTCCTCTTCAGTGCCTGTACAGCTGAAAAATACTTGCTTCATAACTTGCTTTTGGTGCCACTCCATGGATATTACTCCCAGAAAATGGAGCTCACACATGCACAGATGCCCAACAATACTTACTGCTTTGGCCACTGGGGACAGTGTTTCCAATTTCTGTAAGCACACACTGATTTTAGCTAATTGAATGTCAACCTACTGTTTAAGATTTCACTGTGAGATCAGTCTGATCAGTGAGCACAATTCATTTAATTCCCCCCTAAATCTCACATGAACATGGTCAGCAGGAAGACCAAAAATAGCAGTGATGCAATAAGCGCAAAGATGCGTTTCAGTGAGAATTTCATTTTCTACTCAAGCACCTTGCAATTTCCTTGTTTGCATAACCTGTCAATCACAGGACTTTTTCCCCTTTTTGTTTTTTTACCCCATGTGACTGCCAGACTGCATTTTGTGAATTCTGTTTTTTGCCCCCTGTATACAGTAATTCTTGGAAAAGCATGTGGGGATGAACCAGTTATGTCTACAGGAAACCAGCACATGAGGACGGACTCCATGATCTAGTGAGAGGAGAAAGACTGTTTCGCCCGCTGGGGTGCTGGCATGTTGGGCTCCTCTTGTGCCAGGAAGCACAGAGCGGCCCTGAAGCCCCACGTCATGCTTTTTGCACAGGGCACCTTCATGGGTCGTCTCTGCTGGTGACCCCTAAACTTGTACCTGGGTTAAATGCATGGACTTGTTGACAAATGAGATAAAACTGTATTTTGTTCTATTTGTGTGTTTTCCCTATAGCATTACCAGCTCAAATACTCTTAAGGTGCATTTACACTAGACCACAAAATATAGTTTTTTAAACTGCTTTGCAGTCAAATTATGTAAACGTCCTTAAAACAATATACATTTTCTTACTGGCAATTTTTTTTTTCATGTATCCCCAGATCAAGATATTTTTATTGGAAAACTATGTAAAAATACTGTGTAATATTTTTGTTGTTTTTGATGCCTATACAGACCTACTTGTTGCAAACCTGAGTTTATTTAATGTCAGAGTTAGTTTCATTTTGTTGCTATGAAAATTATTTTCTGAACTCATGTGCACACTAGGGAACTGCAAGATGGTGTCTTTGGTATAGTTCTCTGGTATAGTTCACAATTCATGTGAAAGCAGTCCGTACTAACTCAGTGAATTGCCATTGATGATGTATAATTTGCATCTTTGCATGCCCTCGGTCACATTGAGTGCATTTACATGCACGTTCTTACAATGATTGTGCTTAATAAGCCGACACTGTATAAGGTCATGTAAACAGCTTAAATGCCATTCCTTTATCAAGGTAAGGTCATAAAAGGTTTAAGAATAAACCGATTAATACAGGTAGATGTAACAAGGTTAGAATGGAAAGGAGGAGGTGGGAACCGGAAGAACCATCAAAATAATGTTTAATGAGAAATGAAAACATAAAGACAAAACATAAACACAAACGTGCACACACTGCAGCTGCATGTGGCTCTCCTTCTCCCGAACTCCTGCTTCCCGCTGCATTTATCCCTCTCCTCGGCTGATTAGCCCTATTGGGGGCCGGGCGTGCGTTGTCACGGCCCAGCCCCGCCCTCCTCCTCATCACAGTAGACGGCCCTTTACCCCAAATTTGCATTGCATGTGCACAAGTGATGTGCGCATGCCTGTTTATGTTTTGATGTCAAAAGCAGAGAATACCCCTATGATTTGTGATAGTCAGCACTGCACAGGTGTGCATGTAAACACTCACTTATTATAGTATGCAGCATTTCTCATACAGTAGCTGCTTGTCTCTAAATAAATTGTTGTCCTTCAGAGAGCAGCTTACATAAATCATATCTCTTGTAAAGCAAACACGATTAGCAATCTGTGCATTTAAATATTTGGTGGTAAATACAAAAGGGACAAATACTTTAACACAGTGAGGCTGGCATTTTCTCCTGAGTCATTACCTAGATTCAGTGGTAAAGAGCTAGTTGTCACAGTGGTACTCACGTTGATGAAGCAAACATACAATAGTTCACACCCAAATGGTAGAATATAAAACAAGGTAAGAGTATAAATAGACATACAAATATTAGGACATATAAGAGAATGGCGTATGTAAATATATTGAGTGGATCTTGTCTTTGGACACACATTACATGGAATGAGTCAAACAAAACTTTTACTGTCAACACGCAGTGAAAGGATGCTGAACTTCCTCACCAATATACTACTCTATCTGAACATTTAACAGCCAGTGGCTAGTCACAAACTTTTTTAATAGCACAGCACGAAATTTGGTCTCATATGCAAATAATTTACTCACATTGTAGAGAGTTGCGCATATAGTAAAAGATTGATATTGGGATTTAAGAATCAATACTAAGATTGTTCAAATGAAGATTGCGATGCATCTGAAAATGTTTATTTTAACCTGACCTACTAATTACTACTCTAAAATAGTAATCAGATTTCTGACTTTACTGATTACTTCATTGAAAGTGATCACATTACTAATTACTTTTAAGTTACTCTCTAAAACAACTCACATACGTTTTTGTTTTTACGCTAAACGAATTCAAAGTAATGTCTATATCTCCTCCTTGTTTACTGACTCGTTTGGGGGCGTACACTTTTCAGCTGTCACAAAATGCAAAAAGGTGTACATTTTAACGTAATTAATGTTTTAAGTATTCTACATAAATAATATTATTTTAGAAATATGTGTGACCCAGATTGTAAGGGGGTTCAATGGAAAGGAGGAGGCGAGAACCGGCTTGACAACTTAAATAATAATTTAATGAACAACTTAAACAAACACACAACCATAAACACACACACAGTACAGCTGCCTGTAATTCTCTCTCTCTCGAACTGTCGTACCCGGCCGCCTTTATAACCTCGCGCGCCCCATCAGGCTGATTGGGGACCGGGCGTGCATCATTCCAGCCCGGCCCCGCCCTCCTCGGCTCTACACTGATAAAGTAATTAAAAGTAATTAACTTAATTAACATCAGTAACTGTAATCTGATTACAAGATTTTGAAATGTAATTCACTACACTACTTTAGTTACTTTTTTAGTCCAAAAAGCAATTTATTACTTTGCAACACAGATTTAGACTAAGCAATCAAATTAAGTGTGAAAAGAACGATCAACAGAACAGATGAGAACAAGAACAAAAAAGAACAGAGCATGCGGTCTGTGACTCACAGTTGTATGTGCTTCGGCTCTCATTGGACATTTGAAAAGGGAGTGATTGACGAAGGACAGATAACAGAAAGATACCCACACTGTACATCACCTTCACAGAATCAAACTTAAATCCTCTTCTACTGCATGTACAGAAGTCAAAAATAGATAATTACATTATCTGAAAAAAAAAATTTTAGTGGCAATTGCCCATGCAATAGAAGAAGAGAAGGAAGAGAACTAGAACATGTTTGAAGAAAAGCGAGATGTTTACGACAGGATTATGTGTCACCTCTCGAAGCTCATGGAATGCTGGCTCATTTTCAGTGCATATTTGTTTGACTTACACACGTCACACATATACACACAAAACAAATGTTAAAGTATTACTTTTTACAGATTAACCACATGACAGACAACTTTATATTACTCTAGTTCACTAGTGTCTTCAAGCCTAGCTAAAAAACAGCTTAAACTAGCACAGAAGCCTTTTACACACTAGCATACTGACAGAAACCCCAGAAAAGCTCTTTAGTATGATATAAGTGCATTCGTTTTAAAATAGATGTCGCTTAATGTGCAAGATCGGATTGCACGCTTAAAGAGGAGATCTGATCCATTGTTTGCACTGACAGTCATCAGGATTTTTCACCTTTAAGTTTCAAATGTCTTTTCATTACATCAGCGACAATGTATTAAAACAGAATGCAGATGCAACTGCAACATACTAAAACTCATAATGATGTGATGGGTGTTTGCATTTGATTAGGGAGAAAAGCAATTAATGCAGATCTCAAGATATACCAAAGATGCATGTTTTGTTTCCTGATAGATGGCCATGCCTGTTGCCATGGCGCAGTCCTGAGAAAAAACACAACTAGAGTGCATGGTCAGATGAGCAGCCTGTTTTAGACCAAAAAAAAAAGAAACGAAAAAACACATAATTATCATTCCTCTGAGATGGAGCAATTACGTTGATTAGGCAAAAAATATGGTATTTAAAGGAAGCTTCATGGGTTATGACTCTGAGTGCACTGAGTATAATCGAGGGTAGAGAGCAAGCTTTTCTATAACCTGAACTTCATTGAGGCTTTTTCCGCATACACACAGGCAGTGGTCTGTAATCAGTGGGGCTGAGCGATATATCAGATATTCACAATATATTTGCAAGGATTTTGCTGGTGATATAAAATTAAGCAACATTGTGAATATTGCAATGATTTTAATGTGCTTTTTATCAAATGGGATAGTTCACCCAAAAAAATAATATCGTCATCGTTTACTCACCCACTTTGTTCCAAACCCAGAATACAAAAGGAATGTTAGGCAGAATGTTCGCCTCAGTCACCATTTACTTTCATTGTACGGAATAAAAGAGCAGCGCCAACTTTCTTCGGAATTTCTTATCTTGTTTCCATGGAAGAACAAAAAAGTCAGATGGGGCTGGAAACACATAAGGCTGGGTAAATGATAACAGAATTTTAATTTTTGGGTGAACTAACCCTTTAAGCTTCCTAAAAAGTGTGTTTAGTTTTTACAATCATTTCTTGTCTCGCGACTTGTGATTTTTAAAAGCTTTAAGACAGAGAATATTTAAAGGGATAGTTCACCCAAAAATGGTGACACCCTCAAGCCATCCCAGATGTATATGACTTTCTTTCTTCAGCAAAACACAAATGAAGATTTTTAGAAGAATACCTCAGCTCTATAGGTCCATACAATGCAAGTGAAAGGTGGCTCTCCAAATATGACATAAAAGCTGCATAAAAGTAATCCATCCAACTCCAGTGGTTAAATCTGTCTTCTGAAGTGATATGATAGGTGTGGGTGAGAAACAGATCAATATTTAAGTCCAGTAGGTGGCTGAATGTGAACGTGAAACTGAAAGTGTGAAATTTCAGTAAAAAAGGACTTAAATATTGATCTGTTTCTCACCCACACCTATCATATCGCTTCAGAAGATATAGATTAAACCACTGGAGTCGTATGGATTACTTTTATACTGCCTTTATGTCCCTTTTGGACCTTTTGAGTTCTGGTCACTATTCACTTGCATTGTGAGGATCAACAGAGCTTAGAAATTCTTTAAAAAAAAAACTTTGTTTTTTTGCAGAAAAAAGAAAATCAAACATATCTGGGATGATATGAGGTTGAGTAAATGATGATACAATTTTCATTTTGGGGTGAACTATCCCTTTAATAGAGTCTTTCATCAGTAGCAAAGACAATGTTTGAATCTGTACGTTCGATTCAGACACATTTAAGTGTTTATTTTAAGTCTGTTGTTATTTCTTGCATTCTGTCTCTGTGCAGTAGTCATTCTCTCACGTATTGCATTATAAAGCAAATAATTTGCTATTCCACTCACTAAGATCCATAAACGTAGCTGTGCGCTAGCACCAAATCCATCATTCACAGCTGACGTATGTCACAGCTGCGAGAGAATCCCTGCTCACTGCAGATAAACCACAGAGGGCACCGGACAAATATATCATCCTTAGAGAAAGCCCCACGTGCCTGCTTTCCAGAGGTGTACAGTATAAAACAATGCAACCAAACCCTGAACAAAGAACTGAGCAGATGTCAGTGGAATGAACTGCTGAACAACGCATATGAATCTGCTGTGTACTTCAGCATTGAAACAGAACAATAGTTGCATAGTTCACCAAAATAAAATCCTGTCATTTATTCACAGTGATATCATTTCAAACCTGTATGCTGTTCTTTTCACAATGACTGTCAAGCTCTAGAATAAAAAAAATAAAATAAAATGAATTTAAAGGAATATTCCGGGTTCAATACAAGTTAAGCTCAATCGACAACATTTGTGGCATAATGTTGATTACCAGAAAAATTAATTTAGACTCGTCCCTCCTTTTCTAAAAAACAAAAAACTAAAAAAAAAGCAGAAATCTGGATTCCATTGAGGCACTTACAATGGAAGTGAATAGTGCCAATCCATAAATGTTAAAATACTCACTATTTCAAAAGTATTGCCACAAGATGTGAACAATATCATCAGTTATTAGAGGTTTGTTTTCTCCTTTTGACAGCCATACAACTGTTGTTTTATGGAAGAAAAAATGGAAAACAAAAATTGTGTAAAGATTACAGTATCTGCAATTTCTCCTTATGTGTTACCCAGAAGAAATGTGGCAAAAACAGCAAACAAGTTTGGAATGAGATGGCAGTCAGTAAATAATGACAGAATTTTCATTTCCGGGTGCACTTTAACAAATGGAGAATGTCTCATGCCTGCATATAAAGTATGATTTGTTATTTCATGTGGTTTTTACTGTCACAAATACACAGGAAATGGCAGCCCTCCCCAGCACAACAGCTTTAAAGTGGACAAAGGTATTTATGAAGGAAATGGATTAAGGAGAATAAAGGGAATATTCCACGTAAAACTTCCATTGTCATTTGTTTGTCCTTTGTTTTTACAAAATGAGGGACGAGTCAAAATTATTTTCTGTGGTAATCGACAGCATGCCATAGAAGCTGTCAAAAGAAGTATTTAATCCAGAACATTCCATTAAATATGTAAAAAACTCATTTGTTTATGTTTTTATTTTTTTATTTTTGCCCATGACCAGCTATTTTAGCACAGTACACTCTCTGTACCATGAAAATAAGCATAAGAACTACTCACAGTGGCAGATATTTTTACCTTTGAAAACACTGACCTTGCTAACACTTTTAGATAGAACAAATTGCTCCGAGTTGCATAATGTGCTTAGAGAATTTTTCTTGTGTGTTTATGTGTGTGTGTGTGTGTGTGAAAGCAATCTTCACAGATGAACACTGTGGAATACAGTTAGTGTACAGTAGGATTACACTTACATGAAATCAGCTTCAATTACACAAAACACAAAATTAAACCTACAAGTCAATTCATCCCTGGCTGTAAAGTTGCTCTGCTCTTTAAATACCAAAAATAAAGTGTGAGAGGTTATAGAAATAACAGCCAATTCTGCAGGACTGTAACACAATTCTGACTCAAACCAAACAGAACACCCACTGGACACGTGTCTTACACATTTTAGTTTAAAAGCTTGTTGTGCAAAGAATTTATCTTTACACAACAGCCATTTAGGGCAGGTAAGTGTGTTGTAAATATTGCTTAAGAAAATGATACAGAGAGCATGTAGTGTTTGCAGCATAGTGCACATTGTGAACACTATGAATCAAGGTGGCAAACATAATTCAATTATTGTGAAAGGGTCATAAAACACTGTCTCACTGACTTTACAGCACTCTGATCCATTTCTGCCTAAAGTCTTTGTTTTGTCTCTGTTTATTGAGAATGCCAATGTTCACTCTGCTCCTTACCAATGAATTCCTGATGTTATGACATATTCTGCATGAATCATCTATTAACATGAACATGTAGTAACACTGAGACTGGCAGGCAGGTCTTATCTGCGGATGCATTCATAAGAGTCTTAATGAATAAAGATCAATGTAACTTAAACTTTGACAATCTCAAGTTCCTCAAGCATTCAGCATGTGCACTACAACTTCAGTTTAGAGCGGAGTATAGGACACTCGGACACATGATCCTGTTATTGGTTAATAAAAGTAAACACTTTAAGTTAAAGTATTCTAATAACCGAACTAACATGTTCAGCTACAATTACAGTAATTAATGCAACTACAAATGTTACTTGCATGAGTAACATGTAAACTGATTTGAAAATATCTTTTAATAAACTTTAGACTTTATTTTTATATAGCGCCTTTAAAGGTAGCTTCTCATGGGGCTTTATGTAAAAAAAAGACAAGAAATACAAAGGATAAAACCAAATAGAGTACTGTATATAAATCTGCATATGAAATAATGTATAAAAGAGAATACGAAAAAAAATAATAATCAAGTAAAAGCTGTCCTGAATAAAAAAAATAAAAATAAAAATTGTTTTAAGATAAGATTTAAATATACCTAAATCTGAGTTTCTCTGATAACAGCTGGAATTGAGTTCCACAATTTTGGAGCATAAGAAGAAAAAGCCCTGTCACCCATAGTGCATAGACGAGTCTAAGGGACAGCTAAAAGACCAGATTTGGAGGAGCTGAGATCAAATTTATGGTGTAACGTGTTAAAAGCTCAGACAAATACTGAGAAGCCAAACCATGCAAAGCCTTGTAGGTAAGCATGAGAATTTTAAAATCAACACGAAACCTGACAGAGAGCCAGTGCAAGGATTCCAAGCAAGGAGTAATGTGATCACTTGTCCTAGCTCTAGTCAGGATTCTAGCTGCCGATTTTTCCACATAATGCAATTTATTTTGTGCTGATTTAGAGACCCCAGCAAGGAGTGCATTGCAATAATCAATGCGACAAAAGACAAAAGTGATGATCAGCTTTTCAGCCACTGAGAATGATAACATTTGGACATAATTTTTCAATATTTCTGAGATGAGTCAAGTCAAATTTATTTGTATAGCGCTTTTCACAACAGACGTTGTTTTAAAGTAGCTGTACATAAAATTATGCTATAACAGAAAATACATAAATATAATGCCAATATTAGTTATTTATGTTTAGAACTATTAGTGGTTAAAATTAGTAAACTAAGTGTGTTGTGGGTCAATGGTTAAACAAAAAAAAATGAAAACAAAATGTTTTAACAGTATTCTCACCGTGTGGATCAAACGACAAACTCGCATCAAATATAACTCCAAAGCAAAGCCATCCACCGATGGTGTTAAAGAGCTGATAAGGAGAGCCAATAAGCATACCTTCAGTCTTATTACTGTTCAGACAAAGAAATATAATTGTAAAAAAAAAGTGACTGCCACATTTTGTATCCTGGTTTCAGACACCTAATATTTTTGGTGAATCCTATCCTCCAATAGGGCTGAAACGATTAATCAACGTTATCAACAACATTTTCGTTGTCGAATAGTCGTTTGATCTCATTTAACATAACATGAGATCACATTAAACTCTAATGATGGTGTGCGAGAGGAGCACTGCAGCTCGAGTACATGATTGAGGAGAGGAAGAAAACACAGCTCACAGTCCAGATGCACTCCAAGCTTTCCAAGCAGCTTCAGGTGATGTATATCGCAAAGTATGAGGAAATTATACAAAAACACAAAATAAGTAAATACTCCCGTGGTGAAATAAAGTGGAGCTCAAGCAAAACTTGCATGCCAGAGCATCATTAAAGGAAACACCCAGGTGTTATCTTTAATGCGCCTTGTCTATAAGTCACGTGAAGTGACCCAATCTAAGGGGGAGAGATTGAGACTGCACCCGGCTGATGCACAATCTGGCACAGGGACGCACGTCCCTCGCACGCGCTTGCTGCAGCTAGATTATAAAGTGATGGGTCGTGACGTATTGAATCATAATATATTTGTCAAGGGGTGTCTTAATCTTATCGTGAAGAAATCGGCGATACGCAGCTCCAGTAAGAAGAGAAAGTATGTTTTTTTGTGAGTTAAAGATGGATGAGTTTTTTGATTTGTTGTTGTTTTGACTTGTTTTCCAATATAAATATCTAAAACTCCTTTAAAACCACGTACATTTACTTCAGGAAATATTATTGAATATAATATTAAATATTTTACAATATCTAAAAATCCTTATTACAAGATACACTATATGGCCAAAAATATGTGGACACCCCCTTCTATTTAAAGAGTTTGGTTACTCCGTTAATACCAGTGAAGATGAATCATAATTCTACTCCACACAATGGCATTCTAGGGCATTCGGTGCTTCCAACTTTATGATAACTTTTCTATTTCAGCATGAAAATGCCCCTGTGCACAAAGCAAAGTCCATAAAGAAATGGTTTACTGTGTCTGATGTGGAAGAAATTGACTGGCCTGCACAAAGCCCAGACCTGAACCCCACTGAACACCTTTGGGGTGAATTGGAATGCCAACTGAAAGCCAGGCCCCATCGCCCAACATCAGTGCTGGACCTCAGTGATGCACTTGTGTCTGAATGGGAACAAATCCCTGCAGCCATGTCACTACATACAGTATAGTGGAAAGCCTTCCCAGAAGAGTGGAAGTTGTTATTGCACCAAAGGGGGATATTGATGCCTATGGTTTTGAAATTGAAGGTTCATCAAGCACATATGGTGTCCACAAACTTTTGTACATTTTCCTGAGAAGCAACATAGACTTGCTTTCAGATAATACTGTATATCTTGAATATAAGTATATTTTGTCTTTACTGCACTGGCAGAAGTATGAACAAGTGAAAAAATACACTTATATACAAAATATACTTATATTAATGATACATTCTCTGAAAGCAAGTCTAAATATCATATATGTTGCTTCTCAGGCAAATGTATCTTGTTTTAAGGATTTTTAGATATTTTTTAAATGGAAAACAAGACCAAAAACACTTGATAACAATAAGATTTTTTGCAGTGAATTTATTAAATGTAATAAAAAGTTTTTTTCCCCCTTTAATTCAGTGAATGTCATTTAGAGGTATTTTTAAAAGATGATTTTGTCCTCTTTATTGTTAGTAAGCATGTTTAAAACAACCTTTTAAGTCAAGGCACAAGTTGAATAGTCGGTTAAGAGCTAATGATTAATCGTTGCAAAAAATCGCCTGAATAGTCAAATAATCGTTCTAATGATCGTTAGATTAGTCGATTATCAGAATAATCATTAGTTGCAGCCCTATCCTCCAATATCATATATTTGTAATAGCTGTGATGCAAACAAGGGAAAACAAATCACACTGGCATACACTGTGCAGGAGCACATGATATAATGAAGATAGATTCTAATATATGAACTGTAGGGAATTTTTCATGAATTTCAGGTCAGGGCAGGTTATCAGATTTATACTGTAGCTATCAGGGAAAGTTGTCACATGTTTATATGTTATAATTTTATACAATCCCTTTATTACCAAATCAGTGGTTTTATATTACTTTTCCCATTTGCGTTATTTCATGAATTGTTTTGTGTTTCATTCTTGTTCTAATGTATTCTACTTAGAAGTCTTTAAATAGTCTATACAGTGCGTTTTAAATAGGGTGAATACAGGTGAAATAGGACACTTTTTGCCTTTCATCCCCATGACAATGCCCCACTTCACCTGTATTCACCCTACAGATGTTGTGGGAGATGCATTTTTTTAACTAATATAAATCGTATTTCATATTTAAAATCAAATATTCTCAAATCAGTGCCAATAAACAGCAGGTTCCCATTGTGACAACTTACCCCATATAGTGTGACAGCATGACCCCGCCATAGTTCAACGTTTTTTCAATGTATCTTTTTTCTTGGGCAATATCGATAGAAATGTAGCCCTTTTGTTTTGTTTTTATTTATTTTTTTTATTTATTTTTTTTGGAAGGCTAAACTTTACGGTATGTGTCTTGACAACGACTTTCAAAAATAAACCTACCGTATCCTCTGAAATTGCTATTCACTAGAGTAAAAAGTGTGTCAGCTATAGCCTACTCGGTCTCCGCTATGTCTGCAAAGAGCATCACTGTTGCTGTAAGCCGGGGTCCTCATACATTCAATAAACTGCAACATTCAAGAAACTACTACACTAACCAGCATCATCATCAACATTATACTGGAGTGTATCCGAACTCACCTTGCGCTGGATCTGATATGATCTCCTGGAATCTGACAGTCCAAATATGTGTCTGTGATCATCAGCTGGAGTTGTAGAGATCGCACTTGTATCCGGCAAACTTATTCTCCGATGAGTCGAGGTTCGGTTCCGAGCTGAAGCAGAGGCACAATTTCCCAAGAGCACGTGGGTTAAAATGTTGAAGAACCAAAGAAGTGTAACCAGTGTTCTATCGTAATATTTGATCCTCGCCTTCAATAAACAGTGAGATCGTGAGAGATTGTCGGAGAGTGCTGGGACGCCATCAGACTGCGCGCGTAAAGCGCGAGCGCAGTTATAAGAGCACCGACACACACGTCAGTAATCCAGAGATACTACTAGCATAGATATGGATTTCACTGCGCGCGCGCGCACACACACACACACACGGTGTCATTCTACAAGCACAGCTCATTTGAAAGAGTCTAGGCGCCCCTCTTTAGAAAAGAGTGACTGTTTACTTTTGTCGTGCCTTTGGTGTTTTTTAATAAATAAAATAGGCTAATGTGGCAATCCCATGACACAGAACATTAATGATGGTATTAGACAATAAGTAATACCATGGTACATTGCTATATAGGCTACCATGGCACTGAATGATTTTCATATTATGTACCACCATGGTATTTACATTCAAGATACTGCAAAGAGTAGGCTACCATTGTACAGTAATACCACGGATCATGGTCCAAAACGTGATAGTGATACCATGTTTTTTTTTTTTTTTTTTTTTTTTCTGCTTGTGTTCTTCTGTGCCACAGATGTAGCCCTCCCTTTATGTAATGTGATGACGTGACCAGCCGATAAGTACAATAACATATACTGAATAATGAAGCATTTAGTCAACGTTATGGTTTGCTAATATGTACAGTACTTTTAGCAAAGGACATTAATATGAATTTGAGTTGTGAGAACAATTGTTGCTTTATTATGGTGTATAGCCTACCTGATGTTTAAATGAGTGGTTAATACTCATTTGATCAATTATACTTATTTTTGGATCGTTTAAAAATGCAAAATTTAGTTATGTGATCTCTAATGTCTATATACTGTATTTTGTATTTTGTTGTGATGGTTTTATATATTTGAGTTTTTGTATGATCATGATGATTATTTATTGGGTGACTAATCATGTGTCACTTGTTTGAATCACGTGATCTGATTTTGATAATAAACAGTTTAGCTCCATATTTTCATGTATTATTATTATAATTTTTTTTTTTTTTTAATGAACAATAAAAAAACAAAAAACAAAACCTATGATACTGCATTTAGGTTTCCCATTGTCATAGATATCCTAGAAATATCAGTGAATTCCGAAATTGTGATTTCCAGGCCTGGCAAAGTCATGGAAATTAATGCAATTTTAAAAAGGCACGGAAATTTTTAAAGTGAGCATAGATATTTCTAGTTACACTCAGCTCTAACTTGTTCAGTTGGCTATAAATTGTTCTTTGTGAGTGTGACCACACACACACACACTCAAAAGAAATAAAGAAATAAATCCTTTTCCGGTAATCATGAGCGACTAGACAAATTATGGAAATGTCATGGAAAAATAATTGAAAGTTAACTGGCCAAAAAGTGTGGGAACCATGAATATTAATCTATGACACTTTTGCTGGAATACAATGCCATATGGTGTTACACATTTCTGATTTGTTTATAATATGCTTAGATTCCTCCATGAACATCACATGTCATTCTTGAAATTTAGACATAAACTCATCAGCCAGCTTGATAACGTTACCTTGGTGTAATTATTTAATTTGCAGATTTCACAGCAACAATATTAAATATGCCACACAAAATCAAATGTTTGAAGGGCATAAAAACACATGTATGATCAACAAATGTAAAATGAAGAGACAGTTCTGTCAGCTTGCCTGAAACTCTCTCACACTGACCCGAGCCATTGGGAAGTCCTTATTGTTCAGTCCTGCATAGTTTTTATTGTTACACATACAAGTAACCTTGTATACATACACAAGCATCTCCCTTACAAATTCAGATTTGTGACTGCCCTTAAAAGAAGCATGATAAGCAAGCCTAAATGTGTTCCTCTCTTCACAGTGAATTAACTCCATATTGAGATTGCACTGTTAAATCACACAGAATCTGCTCATGAAATGGCCACGTTTTTCAACGAATACAAAAGACTGCACTGAGCGTTAGAAATGAATGTCCGTTTATAGTCTCTCAGTAGGTTTGACAGCTGCTTTTGTAGTGCATCCAAACATTTCTATCACAATGCAAATGCAAAAAAGACAGTGGAAGCCGACTCATCCGAGCGCCTCGTAAACGGTGACGCCGCCGTTCATTTGTATCTAGTGTCATATGTAGGGATACATCCTGGCACAGGCATATGCTCTTCATATTTCTGACATTTCTCCTTGATCTGTGCACATTTGCTGTTCCAAACTTGTAATCTAAGTCAAACTGCATCAAACTAGTCAAGAAATGTGATGGAATAGTGTGTATATTATTTGTGTTTTCATTTGTGTTTTCAGTCAGACATAAAATATTGGGTTATTTGTATATAATGTACAGTCACTTGGTCTTTATGGCAAAATAAACCCTGAGGTGATCAGGACCAAAAAGTGAAACAGAGGGGATTTGTATCACTCTGAAGGTGATTATTTTTATTTAGTGACTGATTGACTGTATATTATCTTGCTTATTACATGGCTACTTAACAAATACTCTATATAAATAAATGGACATAAAATATTGATTTGAGTTTAAATTATTTTATTATGTGAAAAGAAAGAGACTGCAGAGTGTTGTGAGAGACATAAACTAGCACATTTGGAAATCAGTTGCATGGGACAACAGTCAGTTCCCTTACGATTCAGTGCACTTGACATTGAGTCCTGCTGACGCATATGGGGAGTGTCCTTCTACACGACTTAGTGGAAACCCTTCTACAATTACAGCAGTTCTTATATTGGCTATGGTGTTTGAACCACACCCTTTTAGGCGTGAAGCTGTCTGCTATAAAAGCGGGCGCGCAAACACCATTCCTCAGAATATTCTTCTTTCACGACAGCGATTCATCTCTCATCTAAAAGCCCTCTACTACTTCAGCGTCGACATACACAAGTCAGCAGGCGGGATCTTCACGGCAACGAGAAGACTCTCCGCTCCCCTGCAGTGTTCCGGCGAACATTTACTCTTACCGTCTTGACGCTTCGCTGGTGAATGTGCCGCTTCAGCTTCCTGATTCCCTGCAGTGCTTGGGCAGGAGTTTTGTATCCATATAAGCTATTGTGTTATTGTGTATATGTATGTATATATATAAAAGAGTTGCTAACGTGTTTGCGTCTTTTTAAATATGTTGTTCCGTAAGTGTTTTCCTATGCGAGGAACACATCCTACCATCAGATCAGCATGAGAGCTGCATTTACTGTCTGGGCCGTGCCCACGCAGAGTCAGCTCTCATAGAGACAGACTGCCCTCACTGTGAGGGCATGAGTCTCAAGATGTTTCGCTCGCGAATCGCCCTTGTTCTGAGGGACGATTCAGCCTCACGCGCCCTCCCACCTGCCTCTTCTGTGACACCCGAGGGATCACATGAGTAGGCATGGCAGGGCCACAAGGTCGAGCAGGATGAATTTGAGGTGGACCTCGTGCCAGCACACGCCCCGTGAGACCGTCAATCTCCATGTACTGCGTCTATGCCGGTACATTATGTGTGTGACGAGCTCCGGCCTCTGCAGGAGCGCATGGCCTCGTCTCGTTTGGCGGTTCTGATGCTGGGGATGATGATGATGTCATGTCTCTCGCTGCACCTGGCGAGTGGTAAGTGGTTGACGCTGCCGCACCTTCCCCCAGTGAGGGTGAGGAGCATGCACGCGCCACTGACAAGGAGTTGTTTCGCATCCTTTCAAGGGTTGTCGAAGAGCTCGGTCTCGAGTAATGAGAAACCTGAAAAATCTCACCTTGATGAACGATTCCTGCAGTCCAGATGCCGTCAAGTGACCGTGTTTCGCAGATCTGCCCCATTCTTCCCGGAAGTTCATAAAGAACTGTCAAAATCCTGGCACGTCCTCTATTCAGCTCGCCCGCACAGCGATTCCATCCCCTCTAATGTGGATCACGGGGAAGAAAAAGGTTACGCCCCCAGCGGAGGAGGCGGTAGCGGCACACCTCTGCCTGGCGAGTAGCAAGGCGCAGAACTCATGCCCCATTCATCTTTCTAACCCATGCCGACTGACGTCCACACTGGCTGGAAGAGAATACTCAGCGGCGGGTCAAACTGGTTCAGCACTCCACGCGATGACGGTGCTCCAAGTTTTCCAAGCTAAGCTCCTCAAACAAATGGACGAGCAAGGCTACGATCCAGAGACATTCAAAGAGCTCTGCACCGCTACGGACTTAGCACTGCGAGCCATGAAAGTCACTGCCCAGGCCATTGGCAAGTCAATGAGAAACATGGTGTTTTTGGATCGTCATATCTGGCTGACCCTCACGGAAATGCGTGACATGGGTGTCTCTTGCCAGCCTTTTCAGAGGCTCTGTTGATTGATTTGCTGAGCACTACGTCACGACTCAACAACACTCAGGCTATGAGACATTTTACACAGAACGGAGCAGTACTTCATTATAACTGGCTCGCTCCCACTCTGTCTCGGGCCAGCGCCCGGCTAAAAACCCTACACCAGCTGCCTCAGCGCTGCCAAATGTCACCGCTGAGCCACTGGTAAAGCCACACAAGCCGTGGCCCAAACAAAGGCAGCTGCCTCAGCACAAGCCCTGTTCCAATGGGACCACAACCCCCCACCCCCCACCCAAAGCAAAAGCGCTCCTGACACACAACGCTGTTCCCCTCTTCCCCACTGCTGTTTGACAGAAAGGAATATTGTTGTTCAAAATGTTGTTCAATACACTTTTTCAATTAGGGCTATCCCAATTCAAAATCCCACACATTATGCACAACCACTTTCCAATGGTGAGTGGCGCATTATATCATGTATGGACAAACAAAGATTGCAAAAAGAGTACAGCGCTCGCAAAAGACACTCACACTTTTTCAATAAATGGCTTTCCCACTTCAAAGCCCAAACATTTTGCACAACCTCTTCCCAATGGTGAGCGGTGTATTATATCATGTACTAAACATACAAAGGTTGCAAAAAGAGTACAGCGCTTGTTGCACATGCACGAGACGCTCACACTCTTTCAATAAAGAGCTTTCCCACTTCAAAGCACACACATTATGTGCAACCGCTTCCCAATGGTGAGTGCCGCATTATATCATGTTATGAACATACCAAATTGCCCTCTGTTCCATTAAGCGGACGCATGGGGAGCTCTTATTGGCATTCCGACTGGGTGCCAAAAACGATAGAACATGGCTATATGATCCAATTTGCATGTTGGCTGCCCCGTTTCAAAGGTGTTCTGTCTTCAACGGTTCCGTCGAAGATGTGCCGGTGTTACGAGACGAAATACACAATCTTCTCACAAAGAACGTGATAGAAGTTGTTTCATATGAATTAATAAGCCTGCTGTCCCACTGCGTGAATGCGTGGCAAGTCCTCACGGGTGTGTCAGAGCTAGTGTTTAACATGATCAAGCACAATCTGTGGTCCGACCACAGGATGTGCCGGTGTTGCACGCACAGACTGCGACACACACAGCAGGATTTACAGACATTATTTCCTTGTTCTAGAGATGAACGGCAGGCTTCGGCCCATTCTAGTTCTGAGACACTTGAATCGCAAGCTCGCAATGCACCCATTCAAAATGTTCACTCAGAAACAGATCTTATTGCACATCCGTCCTCAGGACTGATTTGCATCAATAGATCTGATGGATATGTACTTCATGTACCAATTGCACTGTGTTACAGGCAGCTTTTTAGATTTGCGTTCGAGGGAACTGCGTATCAATTTAAACGTATTGATGCGGTGCTCGCCCCATTGAAATTAACTTAGTGCTTGTTTTGAATTACCTCAGCAACTGGTTATTACAAGCCAATCGGAGGCATTACTGAGTGAACACAGAGACTTGCTGCTTTGCCATATGGAAAATCTGGTCTAATGTCAATTGGGCAAAAGCACACTTTTCCACAGCCAGCAAATCTCCTTTTTTAGGAGTTCTTGCACCTTATGAATGAGCGCGTACAGACCATTCTTCGGTGTCTGTTTCAGTTTAAACTGAAAAAACATTACCAATGGATTAATTTCTCTTTCATGCGCATCGGCTATTCTCCACTCTCTAGCTGCTCTAGCACCATGAACAGTGCCAGCCTTCTCCAACAGGGTGTTATGCTGGGTCAAGTTTTCAGAAGGAAAGCGCTGACCACAAATGCATCCAACACAGGTTGGGGTGCGGTGTGTGATTGACGCCCGACTTTCGACAGCTTGACAGGTGCGAAATGGCCGTGACGTCAGCCGCCTAGAGCTACTGGCTGTCTTTCTAGCTTTGAGAGCTTTTCATTCTGATATTGTGAATCACCACATTCTGATTCGAGTTCAGAAAACGTCTCGGTTACGTACATAACCTTGGTTCCCTGAGGGGAATGAGATGCTGTGTATGATTGCTATGGAACACCGTTTGAGTGTCACATGGTCTGAAGCCCTTATACAATCATGCCAATTTATTGGCTGATGGCGCTTAAGCAATGCCCCCCAGGGAGCTACGTCACGGGCTCCATAAAGGTCAAGTCAGATTTTCTGCAAAAGGCATGAGCCTATGCAGCTATGCAGCATTTCATTCCCCTCTGGGAACCAAGGTTACATACGTAACCGAGATGTTCCCTTTCGGAGAACTCAAGCTGAGTATGATCTGATGTGAACAGTAGCTGCCAACTGTCTAAGCCCGTGTGGCAAGCATATAGCAGCGCACAAATGAGCTAAAGCATCTGAATAAAAAAAGGAATTATGAATTTACTCCTTTTCCAACAGAGAGAACCTGGGAAGCAGGAGTCAATCCCTCATCCAGGTTATAAAATCAGACAAATGTATGAGGCGAGAACCACCCTGCCGCCATACAAATGTCCTCCAAGGACGCACCTCTAGCCAAAGACCATGAGGATTCCATGTTCCTCGTAGAATGATAAACTGCTCACTTTGTAAGCACCCAAAATTGCATCAATAAGCCAATGAGACAGTCTTTGCTTGGACACCGAAACACCTCTGTTGCATATACAGTATAACCATATGCAAAGCATATGTAACCTTTCATGCTCCTCCAACTCAAATGGGGGAGGAGAGAAAGCCTGAATATTAATGGTCTGAGAGCAAAACAGCATAGAAATAACCTTGGGCAAATAGCTCAAATGAAGTTTTAACACAACCTTTGAATACCATGGCACAAAATCCATACACAAAGGTTTGACTGACAGGGAATGCAAAAATCACCGACTTTCTTAAACGATGCCAATGCCACTAGCAGTGCTGTCTTGAGAGTCCAAAACGTATCA
Source organism: Myxocyprinus asiaticus (assembly GCF_019703515.2). Lineage (NCBI taxonomy): Eukaryota > Metazoa > Chordata > Actinopteri > Cypriniformes > Catostomidae > Myxocyprinus > Myxocyprinus asiaticus. The sequence goes on from NC_059366.1 coordinate 38,448,607, forward strand.
GAAACTGTTGTCAAGGGCTCGAACGGAGCACCCAAGAGTGCCTCTAAAACAACAGATATATCCCATAAAGGACCGTGGATGGGATGAAAAGATCTAAGTCTGCGTACCCCACGCATAAAGCGAGAGACAAGAGAATGTCTACCGAAAGATACTCCACTGATAAGCGCATATTCAGCCGCTATAGCGGCAAGATAGACTTTAAGCGTTGCCAGGGCAACCCTGGCCCCGAAACGCTCCTGCAAAAATTCCAGCACTGTACCAACGGGGCAGTGAACTGGATTTTCAATTTGCGCTGTACACCGAGAAGCAAAAATACACCACTTAAACATATATATAGTGTCCTCGTTGATGGAGATCTAGCATTTAGAATGGTATCAACCACAGCGGGGGATAACCCATCATTCAAAAGTGCGCCCCATTGAGGGGCCACACCCATAACTTCCACAAGTTTGGCCGGGAGTGCCAAATGCTGCCCCGTGCCTGAGACAACATGTTTGCTCTGACTGGAATCTCCCAAAGCGTCTTTTCCAGAAGAGAGACCAGAGTCAAAAACCGTACTTGAAATGGCCAATACGGTGCCACTAACAGAAGCCAAACCGCATCCTCCCGAACCCTCTGCAGAACTGCTTGCAGCAGACTGATCGGTGGAAACATGTAAAGACCTGCTCTCGGCCACTGATCTGGCAGTCTATCAATGCCCATCGGTGCTGGGGGTGAGAGAGAAAATCAGAGGGGACAGTGTGACGTCTTGTTCGTAGCAAACAGGTCCACTTCCTCTCTGCCTAACCACCTCCAGATGTGTTCCATAATCTTAGGATGTAATGTCCACTCTCCGGGCATCAGACCATGTCTGGACAGGAGATCCGCCCCAAAGTTCAACAGGCCCAGAACAAGTACGGCTCTTAGAGACAGTACATTGTCAGAAGAAGAATATGATGTACCAGTCTCAGCATGGCATGAAAGTGCACCCCCCCAAGGCGATTGATGTAGGACACCACCATCCAGTTGTCCGACCAGATGACGACATGGCTGTCCTGAATCTCCAGAAGGAAAAACCTTAAAGCCAGTAGCACCATGAGCATCTCCAGCCAATTTGCTTTGCCCCCTTAAGCGAATCTGAGAAAACTCCTGTGCTTCAGCGGGAGGTATGGCGCATAAGCTTTTGCTCTACGTAGATAATATTTTATTATGCATCTCTGACCCCACTAGATCTATGCCTTGTCTCCACAGAATTATTAATTCCTTTTCTAAATTCTCAGTATACAGAGACAATTGGTCTAAATCCGAAGCTTTGGCTCTGACAGTGTACTGCCCAGTGATGGCTTTTCAGCCGGGTGTCTTCCAGTGGCTCAAACAGGGCATTAAGTATTTGGGCATTTTATTCCCAGCAAATCTGTGTGATGAGTTAATTTTGATCCCTTAATAAAAAGGTTTTCGAGCGATGTAGGCAGGTGGGCTTCATTACATTTATCTATTATTGGGAAGGTTAATGTTATTAAAATGAATTGTACTCCAAAATTCAACTGTAGATGTTCCCCTCTCTTATTTCAAGCAATTTGATAGCATAGCAAAATCCTTCATTTGGATTGGTAAGCGTCCCAGATTACATTTCAATAAGTTACATAGAATGACTGACAAAGGTGGGCTAGGCCTACCCAAGATTTTGTTTTATTATTATACATTCGGTCTCAGACATTTGGCTCATTGGTCACTTCCACCTGAGAGAGACCCTACCTGGTTTGGTATTGAACAGGAAGCTCTTTAGGTATTTACAGCTATGCCATCTGCTCTGTACTATGTTTGGATATAGCATACACCCCCCTAAAGTGGCAGATACTCTGGGAGTGGTGATTACTGCTTTTGGAAAAGGCCATGATGCATCAGTGTATTACTCCCTGCTAATTCAGAGTCTGGGGGACGGAGCTTTAACTTCTATCAAGAGATTATGGGGAAAGATTTAAACTTGGTATTGGAGGAGGGAGTGTGGGCTAAGAATCTAAAAAAACATCAAGTCTGTATCTAGAGATGTAAGGGTGCCTTATGCAGTTCAAGATTTTACATAGATTCTATTGGACCCCTCTAGATTATATAGGCTTGGTCTTAAAGACACACTCACCTGCTGGCGATGCCAATCAGAAGATGGAGACACAACCCATGTTTTTTGGTGGTGTGTTAAGATCCAAGAATTTTGGTTGAAGGTTCAGAGTTTTAAATGAGACGTTTTTGGGCACTCAAATTTCATTTTGCCCCAGACTCTGTATTTTGGGCGATGGGGTGGTCATTAATTTGGAGGATACACATATAAAATATTGGGTTCTGTCCAGTATTATGATTGGTAAGCAGATTATTTTAAGGGGGATGGAGTCGGATGGAGCGCCCTCATTTCCGGAGTGGTGTGCGGAGATGGGGAGGGTGGCAGCTTCGAGGAGGTGTCAAGCAGAAGGCTGGGGTTTTGGGATTTGTTTGATAGGAAATGGGGCAATTATATAGTGTTTTTGGGGGACTCTCGGGGAGGGCTGTGGAGAGAGAAGTTTAGTTTTAATTATACATGATTATTATATTTTCTTTTTTTTCTTTTTTTATGTGTGTATTCTTATTTGTGACCACAGGGGTGTTCATTGGGGGTCAGGGTGGGGTTGGTGATTGGGGAGGGGTAATAGTGGGGGTTAAATGTTGATTCAATGTATATATGTTGTGTTTTTTCTTTGTTATATGTCTACGAATCAATAAAAAATGTTAATTGAAAAAAAAGTGCTTTGGTGCGATCTGAATATGGAAATAAGTGTCCTCAAATCTATTGTGACAAAACAGTCCCCCGGCTGTACTTGTGACATTATTTGTTTCTGTGTCAGCATTCTGAACTGACATTTCATTAGGGTAAAATTTAAATGTCTCAAATCCAGAATGGGACGCAAGCCACGTCTTTTTTTTGGGACCAGAAAATAATGGCTGTAAAAGCGGCATTCTCTCTGATAAGGGGGAATCTCCTCTATTGCCACTTTTTCTAAGAGAGAGTGAATTTTCTGAATAAAAAACAGGGCTTCCCAAACAGAAATGTCTGACAGAACAACCCCATTGAGTAATGATGGAGCCCGCCTGAATTGAATGACATAACCATGCTCTATCATAAGAAGTACCCATTGCTCTCACCTGTAACGTGACATGTAACCACTAGTTGGCACACTTGGCTTACTTTTGACTGCCCTACAACCAGCGGCACAGCAGAGGGGGGCCTTTGCGCTTCTACTACTGTGGCTGGTTGAATGGGATTTAATAATGTTTCTGCCTTTATTATATTCAGGCATAAATTATGAGGACCCTGAAATGCATTTACACCAGGGATGCTAACAGAATAAACCTTTTACCTGGTATTTTGAATGGGGAAGAATGTGTGAACATTGGGGGGAATGTTTATTTGAGAAAACAGGCTTGCCACAATGGCCCCAGCATTCCTTATTGGGAAAAAAAAGCGTTTTTTTAAGTTTCCCTCCCCAGAGCAAGCTGCGGGGGGATACTGAACCATATTCTGGTTGTCGCATGTTTGAGGTGGGTTAGACACTAAACCGGCCCAGCATATAATGGGGGAACAACATGTAGTACTTGAGACAAAGTGCTTTTGCACACCGGATAGAAAATTTAATTCAGAATGCTCAACATTATTATTATTATTATTATTATCTTTTTTTTTTTTTTTTTTTTACATTATTCACATAATACATGTGGGGGGAAGCATTTGCTAACCTCGATTCGTAGAAGGAGGCACAAAGTCCATTATAATAATTACGTACGTAACCGAGACATTCCCTTTCAGAACCGCGGGGGGAAATCGAAGGAAAGTCCAAATGGAGCTGGTGAACTCAAAGGCATTCCTTAACGCAATGCGCTTGGTTGGACTGCAAAACCATTGTGTGTAGATCCCACAGCTGTCTGAAAAGAGCGACATCCATGCCGCCATTTCTTCTCTCGCCAGAACGCCTGCGTGATCCAAGAAACAGGTGAAAGAAAAAAACAAGTTAAATTACCTCGCATCTCCTGATAGAATATAGCGAGAATAATGGCACCAACGAAGCACTACGCGTGTTGGTTCACCATCACTCAGCTGGTGAATATTCTCTTATTCCAGACCCACAAATTACCCCTCAACCCTTCGTTCTGTGGCATGCATGATCCCCTCCGCCTCGAGCAGTGCTTCAAACAGTGAGGGGAAAGAGAGAAAGGCTGAGGCCACTCCTCCATTGCCTTATTCATGTGCATTCTCCCAGAACAACACAGAAAAAGACAATAGGGACAAAGGGGCCCATTTGTTTTCTTACCTTCCAACGACAAATTCTTTCATACAGCATTTTTTAATGGCGACAGCTCACAACGCATATGGTCTCTCGCACGCATTGTTCATCATAAATTGGCCGCCGAGACTCATGCTTTCACTCAGGGGGAGGGTGACAAACATGAGGAGGATTCCTGTGTCTGTTTGCACTCCTATCTTCTCAGACACAAAGCCGAAATCCCAAACGGCTCCAGCACACAGAGCTCCAAATCTGGAGGCCGTAGAACTCGAACAAGTGGGGATAATAGGGATAACAAAGTGGTGAGAAATTGCGAGCCTCGATGAAGCGCCATTGTCCTCGTCGGTCCCTTGTAATGTTTGAAAAAATACAACACATTGAAATTGCTCTGAAATTTACGCTGTGTCAATGATGTCCTTACGTGTTTGCCAATCAAAAGGGAGAAAAATAACACGGGCTTAGACAATTCATGTATTGAAGAACAGAAAATCTCAATGGTGCGAAAGCGAGCACCTTTATGGAGCCCGTGACGTAGCTCCCTGGGGGGGCATCGCTTAAGCACCATTAGCCAATAAATTGGCGTGACTGTATAAGGGCTTCAGACCACGTGACACTCGGACTGTGTCCCATCGCGATCATATGCAGCTTGAGTTCTCCGAAAGGGAACAGCGTTCACACCACCCAAATGAACCATTCGAACTGGTGTGTGCACCAAAAGTGTTAGAATCAGAATCAGAATGAGCTTTATTGCCAAGTATGCTTACACATACAAGGAATTTGTCTTGATGACAGAAGCTTCCAGTGCACAAACAATACAGCAACAAGACAAAGATAATAATAAAAAAATAGAATAAAAATAAAAAGTGAATAGAAAATAAAGTATAAATAGAAATACACAATAGGACAATATATACACTACCGGTCAAAAGTTTTGAAACACTTACTCATTCTTTATTTTATTTTTTTCACATTTAGAATAATAGTAAAGTCATCAAAACTATGGAATAACATAAATGGAACTATGGGAATTATGTTGTGACTAAAAAAATCCAAAATAAATCAAAACTGTGTTATATTTTAGCATCTTCAAAGTAGTCACCCTTTGCCTAGAATTTGCAGACATGTACTCTTGACATTTTCTCAACCAACTTCTTGAGGTATCACCCTGGGATGCTTTTAAAACAGTACTGAAGGAGTTCCCATCTATGTTGGGCACTTATTGGCTGCTTTTCTTTATTATTTGGTCCAAGTCATCAATTTCAAAAACTGTTTTTTTTATTTTTTTTATTAAATTGTAGTTTTGTAATGAAATAAATTAATATGTTGGCACAATTATATTTTTGTCTACAAAACTAATTTCAAACATTTAAGCATATGCCTTCAGATCAAAAGATTTTTAAGATCATGAGAAACATTTCAGTCGTGTTTCAAAACTTTTGACTGGTAGTGTATATACAGTATATATGTATGTACAATATACAAATACAAATCTGTTATATACAGAAGCAAGGGAATGAAATGGCAAAAGAGGTATGGTATGTTGGATAAATATAAATAGACTAAGCTATATATTGCACATAATTATTGCTCAATGGGGCAGTTTTAACTGTTCATGAGATGGACAGCCTGAGGGAAAAAAACTGTTCCTGTGCCTGACGGTTCTGGTGCTCAGTGCTCTGTAGCGCCTGCCAGAAGGCAACAGTTCAAAAAGATAGTGGGCAGGGTGAGTGGGGTCCAGAGTGATTTTTCCAGCCCTTTTCCTCACTTTTGGAAGTGTACAGTTCTTGAAGGGAGGGCAAGGGGCAACCAATAATCCTCTCAGCAGTCCGAACTGTCCTTTGTAGTCTTCTGATATCTGATTTTGTAGCTTCACCAAACCAGACAGTTACTGAAGTGCAGAGGACAGACTCAATGACTGCTAAGTAGAACAGTATCAGCAGCGCCTGTGGCAGGTTGAACTTCCTCAACTGGCGAAGGAAGTGCAACCTCTGCTGGGCCTATTTCACAATGGAGTCAATGTAAGTCTCCCACTTCAGGTCCTGTGAGATGGTAGTGCCCAGTAACCTGAATGACTCCACTGTTGCCACAGTGTTGTTTAGAATGGTGACGGGGTGGGGTGTTCCTCCTAAAGTCCACAATCATCTCCACCGTTTTGAGTCAAATCAAATCAAATCAAATCACTTTATTGTCACACAGCCGTATACACAAGTGCAATGGTGTGTGAAATTCTTGGGTGCAGTTCCGATCAACATAGCAGTCGTGACAATGATGAGACATATACCAATTTACAATAACATCAAATTAACACAACACAATTTAAACATCTGTTATACACATAATTACACTCAACAATATACAAATAATAACATACACTGTACAGTATACAATACGCTGTTTTTGTTTTTTTTACTATATAGATACACATTATTCAATAAAAATAAAAAATAAAAAATATATATTAAAAAAAAGTATATATATATATAATGTACAGTATTGTACTGTATTGACATTCAGGCTGTCGGTTGATAGTCAGCTGTTAAGAGAGAACATAATGTAATAATAATAATATAATTTATGACAGTCCGGTGTGAGATATAAGTGTAAGGGTAATAAAGTGCAGTGCTGATGTATTTTGATCGTGGGAGATCAAGAGTTCAGAAGTCTGATTGCTTGGGGGAAGAAGCTATCATGGAGTCGGCTGGTGCGGGTCCTGATGCTGCGATACCGCCTACCTGATGGTAGCAGTGAGAACAGCCCATGGCTCGGGTGGCTGGAGTCTCTGATGATCCTCTGAGCTTTTTTCACACACCACCTTATATATATTTCCTGGAGGGAGGGAAGCTCACCTCCGATGATGTGTCTGGCAGTTCGCACCACCCTTTGCAGTGCTTTGCAGTTGTGGGCGGTGCTATTGCCGTACCAGGCGGAGATGCAGCCAGTCAGGATGCTCTCCACAGTGCAGGTGTAGAACCGTGTGAGGATGTGGCGGTTCATTCCAAACTTCCTCAGCCGTCTCAGGAAGAAGAGGCGCTGATGAGCCTTCTTCACAACGACTTCAGTGTGGACAGACCATGTGAGTTCCTCAGTGATGTGGACACCCAGGAACTTGAAGCTGCTGACTCTCTCCACTGGTGCTCCATTGATGGTGATGGGACTGTGTTCTCTGTCTTTTCTTCTGAAGTCCACCACAAGTTCCTTTGTCTTACTGACGTTGAGGGAGAGGTTGTGCTCCTGACACCAGTGCGTCAGAGTGTGCACCTCCTCTCTGTAGGCTGTTTCATCATTGTCAGTGATCAGACCTACCACCGTCGTGTCATCAGAAAACTTAATGATGGGTGTGTTCAGCTCCAGGTTATTTTGACTACACCAGTGAGCCAGCCATTCAACCTCCCTTCTGTATACAGAATCATCGTCATCTTGGATGAGGCCGATGAGAGTAGTGTCATCTGCAAAATTCAGGAGCTTGACAGAGGGGTTCTTGACGGTACAGTCATTTGTATACAGGGAGAAGAGTAGTGGGGAGAGCACACATCCCTGGGGGGCACAAGTGCTGATTGTATATGTGCTGGAAGTGAATTTCCCCTGTCTCATTAGCTGCTGGGTGTGTAATCATTAAGTCCTGTGATTTTGGATTTCTTTGGGACAGGAATGATGATTGAGCATTTGAAGCAGCATGGGACTTCACACTGCTCCAGTGACCTATTGAAGATCAGTGTGAAGATGGGGGCCAGCTGGTTAGCACAGGATTTTAGACAAGTGGGTGAAACACCATCTGGCCCCTGTGCTTTTATTGTCTTTTGTTTTCGGAAGACACGACACACCTCCTCTTCACAGATCTTAAGTGCATGTTGAGTAGTAGGAGGGGGAGGATGGGGGTTGCAGGAGGTGTTGATGTTTGTGTGAAATGAAGGTCAGACCAGGTGTGGGGTGTGAGACTGGGCCTTTCAAATCTACAGTAGAACACATTCAGGTTGTCAGCCAGTTGTTGGTCCACTACGGTGTTGGGGGTATATCCAGTTCTGCTTCATTGGTCCATCTTTATAGTCTTTAATACAGGTTTAGCTGATTTTAGTTTCTGCCTGTAGGTTGGAAGAAGATGAACCAGACAGTGATCAGAGAGTCCCAAAGCTGCTCTAGGGACAGAGCAATATGCATCCATTATTGTTGTGTAGCAATGATCCAGTATATTTCTGTCTCTAGTTGGGTGTGTAATGTGCTGTTTGTATTTGGGCAGTTCATTTGTGAGGTTTGCTTTTTAAAATCCCCATGAATAAAAAAAGTGTTAGTGTGAAAGCACCCTAAAATAGTTAAATAAACAACAAAAGAGTGAAAAACACACCTGTTGTGACTTAATATTTTGAACTAAAAGGAATAAAATGAAAATTATGAAAATTATGTCATCATTACTCCTCCTCATGTTGTTTCCAACTTGTATGACTTTCTTTCCTCCATGGAATACAACAGGAGACTTTTGGTGGTGGGAGGAGGTGCTTTCAAGAAAAACTGATTTTGTAAACTAAATCAATATATTTGTTGAAAAGATCCCAATGAATGAATGATTAATTCATGATGGAAATCACTACTTCTCATGAATGTGCATGCCTAGGAGAACAACTAGGGTGGATTTGTCAAGATTTTCAGTGACTAATGACTTAAAATTTACTCTGTTGTTTCTCATTCATTGCTATCTTATGACTTCAGAAGTTGGATAATAGCGCATGAGTCATATGGACCACTTTAATGATTATTTTGTATCCTGGCTATTTGTAGCTTGAAAGACCCAGTCCCCATTCATTTTAATTGCATTGAAAATAAACGACCCACACATTCTTCAAAATTTCCGAAATCTCCTTTCGTGTTTAACAGAAGATTGGGAACATCAATTTTGATAGAATTTTCCATTTTGGCTGAACTATTCCTTTAAAGATGGATGCTTCTTCGCAAGTGCATGTGTAAACATACATGTTGGTTTGTGCTCTGAAATGTCCTTGGCATTTACTCTTTCTGTGTCTGAATCAGCAGGGCAGCGGGTCTCTCACATGACTCTGCAGGTGGAGGCCATCCTGTCTGGAGAGTGGCTGAAATCTGATGACAGCCGCGGTGAGCAGGTGCTGCCCAGCGAGACGAGGTCAAACAGGACACGTTACGAGCTTCTTGTATCCTGCCTTACATTCCTCAGATCTGAAGAAACAAGGATCCAGGCGTAGCTCATTAGACTGCAGAGAGTATAAGCTCAGCTTCTGTTTGGCCTCTAAAAACAGTGAGCCACTGTGGTTATTGGACTCTGTTATAGCTGCAGGGCTGAAGCACAGTATTGTCAGATGCACACATCTATTTTCATTTGCAGCAGTTTTACTAAATTAACACTCTCGATTGTACTAACATTGAGGCCCAAGTGTGGCGAAGCTGCTTGTTATTGGCTGTAGTTGAATGGAAGTTTTTTTTTTTTTTTTAAAGCTACAGTCTAAGTCTTTCTCTCTAAAGACTGTCATACTTGTGTCATGATAATAAAGGGATAACTCCACCCCCCCGCCAAAAAAAAAAAAAAAACATTCTCTCATCATTTACTCACCCTCATGCTATCCCAGATGTGTATGTCTTTCTGTTTTTTGCAGAACACAGATTCTGATTTTTAGAATTTTTGAGATCTGTAGGTCCATACAATGCAAGTGAATGGGTGCCAAAATTTTGACAATCCAAAAAGCACATAAAGGCATCATAACAGTAATTCATATGTCTCCAGTGGTTTAATCCATATCTTCAGAAGTGATATTACAGGTATGGGTGAGAAACAGATCAAAATGTATGTCCTTTATTTTGCTAGAAATGATTCTCCCTGCCAGTAGGGGGTGATATGCATGATGAATGTGAATCACCAAAAACACAAGAAGAAGAAAGTGAAAGTTAAAGTTAAAGTGGAGATTGACTGAGCAGGGAGGAGATTTTATAGTAAAAAAAAGGACTTTCTTACCCAAACCTATCATATTGCTTCTAAAGACACTGATTTAACTATTGGAGTCTTATGGATTACTTTTATGCTGACTCAATTTTAGTACCCATTCACTTGCATTGTATGGACCAAAAGAGCTGAGAAATTCTTCTAAAAATCTTCATTTGAGTTCAGCAGATGAAAGAAAGTCACACACATCTGGGATCATGGCATGAGGCTGAGTAAATGATGAGATAATTGTAATTTTTATTTACAATTTTTATTCCTTTAAACTCTGATAGGCAGCCATGATAATGATAATAATATTTATCTCTTGGGCCCTTTCCTAAGTGTGTTAGTAAAATTCTGTCTTGTATAGTGAGAGTACAGTGAAAGCTAATTTTGTTTCTATTATTTTTTGTCTGATTGGCAGAACTGCTCATTAGTGGTGCTTGCTAAAGCAAGGAGAACACTTTTTAAGATCCCTTGGTTCCCGTTCATTTTTCCCATAGGGGTTTCAAAACATCTATTCACTAAAGAGTTTTAAATCTTGAATCAAACCAACCAGCTTCAAGATAAATAACATTATTACAAATGTTGATTTGAAGCAAAAAACAGACTTTAAGAAAATTACATGACTATGGCAAAATGTTTGCAAAATGATATCACATGGTTCATTACACGTATCGCTGCAGTTCCGAGGTGAAATATCCACTGAGTGGTGTTAAAAGCAAGTAAAATTTTTCCTCCAAACAGATTAGTTTTTTAAGGTTAATGCTCTATTGAGGTTTAAAATCAACAAAACCTACCCACCTACCCTAAACCTGAAATCTAAACCCAACCATTAGTGTCATAAAAAGCAAAGGTGAGATGAAAAACGCATTTGCTGAAGCAACCATGACATTCTCAGGTGCTCGACACACGTTTCAAATCCCGTGCTCTTCAAGACTTGTATGCCATTCCTTTGCATCGCAAGTGAAACTCTCTATCAGTTGAGATACCATGCAATTAGATTGTACTCGAACAAGCTAAATGTAGTTGTAGTTGGTTATGTAATGCAAATGTCAAACCATATCGCCTTACAAGTCATGCACTATAGTAAAAATGTTTAAATGTCATAAGATAGCATTATAAGAATAACAGGGTGGGTATTATAGTATTTAGGAATTGCTAATCTGCCGTTTTACTCGTGATTTGTGTAAAAGGGAATAAAAGATATTGTTGTAGCACCTCTAGTGCTCATTTCACCAGGGAATTGCTGCAATGTAGTATGTACAAGAAGCCACGTAAAAATATTTAGCAAAAATATAGGTAAAGTATCATGATTCAATGAGACCAGGTTGGTGATCACTGCTGAGCTATTTTGTTGCATTTTCAACCACATTACCACATTCAACCACAGGTACATAATAACCCTGATAGGAAGTAAAATTCTGTATTTGTAATTTCTCTTTGTCAATTCTCTGAGGCCATTATTGAATTGGAGTCTGGAGTGGAATGACAGCAAATATCAATTTATGGTGAGAACATTGCATATTAATACAAGGCTAATACTTTCAGCTGTCTGCAAAGTTGATCTTTGAGAGGTTTCTGTTAGTACTCCTTGACACTTCTGGCACAACAGTGAATTTCTTTCATAGTGTGGTCAATGAGAGCTGTGGTAAATCTAATGCATTAATCTTCAGCAGCTGTTTGGATTTACAGCACTTGGCAACATACGTGGAGAATGTCCCACTCTGAAAGACACCTGATACAGGAATGATACCTGTCAGTCTCCTGTCTGCTGCTTACAAACAATAAATGTGACTGGTACTTGCGGACGTAGCCTTTCTGAGCTCTGAAATTTGATGCTGTGAAGGGGATTGTGTGTGTGTGTGTGTATGTGTGTGCTAAAGAAACTTGATAGTTGTTTCAAGCTTCAGGCACTCATCAAATTGTAAGACACATCTTTTTTTTAAAACCGATTCATTAAGTTCTGTTTCCTCACACGGAGTGGTAAACATGAGGAGAGGAAAAAAATTAGCGAGATTTCCACTCATGCTGTTTCATGAAAACTTGCAAGACTTGTGTTACGCAAGTTTTATGATTCCAGTGACTTCTATTAGTGTTATACATTAGCTATCAGTTGAAAGTTCCATTAACTCTTTCACTCCCCCTCTTTTGTTTTAAGAATATTGAAAAATATTATTTTAAGAACATGAAATGATTTGAGGAGCACAGTTTTCTTTTCCGTGTTGATACTGTTATTTTCTACTGAAACTGAACATTTCGATAGGACATTGTCTCTTTGGACAAGTCTTGTTCCTTTCTGTTTAATAGCCAATATCCTTTAGTTTATGTCACAGCCATGAACCATGATTTGCTTGCTATAGCTAATCAGTTGTATTAGGAGGAGGGACATTATCATTCTAGAGATCATTTTATTTGACAAAAATGTGTACAAACTCCTGAGTGCAAGATAAGTCATCAATACGAATGTAAGTTTGCAGTTGATTGTGGAGGACTACCCTCCCTGAAACCCCACTGGCACCCACTTTTGAGGTCTTTCTCAATGTATCCCTATGGTTAATCAGTTGTTATTACTGTGACCATTATTACAGTAATTACACTACAACTGTAGCCTAAAACAATGGGTAAATAGCTAATTTGCCATTGGTTTTCATTAACCAATAGCCTGCATGGCCTAGGTGAGATATCAGCCAAAAAGGAAAGTGGATGCATTTTGATGAAAGATAACAAAAACCCCTTTGGACTAATGTGCACACTACACAGATAAACCTTGCATAATAAGACCAGGAACCTATAAAAAAAGTACATTCTGATTTCATGATAAATTTAGCAAAAATTTTATTAAGTTAACATCAACCTAAATCACACTGACAGACATTAAAGGAAGCACTACTAGATTTCTGCAGTGCTTCTCCTCAGGCACTGGTGTCTCCTGCCATCTTGTGGATAGATATGTTTTGACATAATAGCCAGATCAAAGCTGAATAATGTACTTTTTTCTTTTATTTTTTTACCCCATAAAGTTTCTATATTTACAGTCATGGTATGAGGGCAATATTGTTATAAATGAACAGAGCAGTTAGTGTGTTTTAGTTTAATCCTGTGCATTGATGTATCATGTTTATAATGCATAATACACATTTTATATAAATGAAATAATAGAAATACCAGACCACACAAATTTACTGCTGTTGAGTTTTATTCATATCTCTCTCATTCTGTACATCCTGTCTACTAAGAAACCTTAATCTGATCAATTTGTGAAGGCAATAGGCTATATTTTACTGCTCAAGACATCCTACAATTTGTGTGAAGGTTGAAAGTAGTAAATTCATAAATGTAAAAAAAAAAATGTGTGTGTATATATATGTATATATATATATATATATATATATATATATATATATATATATATATATATATATAAACACACACACACACACACACACACAACCGTTCAAAAGTTTAAGGTCACTTACTCATTCTTTATTTTTTTTTTTCACATTTTAGAATAATAGTAAAGTCATCACAACTATGGAATAATAGAAATGGAAATATGGGAATTATGTTGTGACAAAAAAAGAAAAAAAAAGAAAGAAAAAAAAATCCTAAATAAATCAAAACTGTTATATTTTAGCATCTTCAGAGTGGCCACACGTGGCCTAGATTTTGCAGAAATGTACTCTTGGCATATTCTCAACCAACTTCTTGAGGTATCACCCTGGGATGCTTTTTAAACAGTATTGAAGGAGTTCCCATCTATATGCTGGGCACTTAGTGGCTGCTTTTCTTAATTATTCGGTCCAAGTTACCCATTTCAAAAACTTTTTTTTTTTTTTAAATAATAATTTAGTTTTGTAAGTAAATAAATTAATATGTTGGCACAATTATATTTTTGTCTACAAAACTGATTTCAAACATTTAAGCATACGCCTTCTGATCAAAAGGTTTTTAAGATCATGAGAAACAATATATATCCAAAGCTGACAGCCACAAAAAACAAATGTGCAGTTATTTTTTCTAATCACTAGGGGGAACTAGAGCTGTGAACAACAGTCTGTTGTACCACTGGGGTTTCTATTAAAGCAATAGTTCACCCTAAAATAAAAATTCTCATATCAATTTCATCACCCTCATGCCATTCCAGATATGTATGACTTTAGACTGCAATGGCAAGATGTACAGTGAAAAAAAAAAAAAATTCTATTTTGGTCTGTTCTCACCCAAAACTGTTCAGATTAAACCACTGTATTTTTTATGGATTACTTTTATGCTGCCTATATGTGCTTTTGAAGCTTAAATGTTTTGGTCACCATTATCTTGCATTGTATGGACCTAGAGAGCTAAGATTTTTGTTTGTATTCTGCAATTGTAAGAAAGTCATACGTATCTGAGGTGGCATGAGGTTGAGTAAAAGATGATATTTATATATTTTTTTAATTTTTGGGCAAACAATTCCTTTAACATAAAGCACAATTTTGAGCTCTTATGTGTAGACCTCTTCAAATAGTTATACAAATATTCTAACCTAAATCCCATCTCATCATCAATTAATGATTTTTAGGGGTTTTCAACGAGATGACAGTATCTTATAGAAGTGGGGATTTGAATCGTGTCTTTTGAATTTGTTCACCAATTAGTTTTGTCCAGTCACCAGTTGTGCACTATGTGCGCTGCATCCGAAAGCTATGCCAGCTGCCATGTTGTCTAATCAGTTAATAATTTAACCAACAGCATTTTTCTATATATATACACAGGTGCATCTCAATAAATTAGAATGTCGTGGAAAAGTTCATTTATTTCAGTAATTCAACTCAAATTGTGAAACTCGTGTATTAAATAAATACAATGCACACAGACTGAAGTAGTTTAAGTCTTTGGTTCTTTTAATTGTGATGATTTTGGCTCACATTTAACAAAAACCCACCAATTCACCATCTCAAAAAATTAGAATACATCAGAAGACCAATAAAAAAAAAAAAACATTTTTAGTGAATTGTTGGCCTTCTGGAAAGTATGTTCATTTACTGTATATGTACTCAATACTTGGTAGGGGCTCCTTTTGCTTTAATTACTGCCTCAATTCAGCGTGGCATGGAGGTGATCAGTTTGTGGCACTGCTGAGGTGGTATGGAAACCCAGGTTTCTTTGACAGTGGCCTTCAGCTCATCTGCATTTTTTGGTCTCTTGTTTCTCATTTTCCTCTTGACAATACCCCATAGATTCTCTATGGGGTTCAGGTCTGGTGAGTTTGCTGGCCAGTCAAGCACACCAACACCATGGTCATTTAACCAACTTTTGGTGCTTTTGGCAGTGTGGGCAGGTGCCAAATCCTGCTGGAAAATGAAATCAGCATCTTTAAAAAGCTGGTCAGCAGAAGGAAGCATGAAGTGTTCCAAAATTTCTTGGTAAACGGGTGCAGTGACTTTGGTTTTCAAAAAACCACAGTGGACCAACACCAGCAGATGACATTGCACCCCAAATCATCACAGACTGTGGAAACTTAACACTGGACTTCAAGCAACTTGGGCTATGAGCTTCTTCACCCTTCCTCCAGACTCTAGGACCTTGGTTTCCAAATGAAATACAAAACTTGCTCTCATCTGAAAAGAGGACTATGGAACACTGGGCAACAGTCCAGTTCTTCTTCTCCTTAACCCAGGTAAGACGCCTCTGACGTTGTCTGTGGTTCAGGAGTGGCTTAACAAGAGGAATACGACAACTGTAGCCAAATTCCTTGACATGTCTGTGTGTGGTGGCTCTTGATGCCTTGACCCCAGCCTCAGTCCATTCCTTGTGAAGTTCACCCAAATTCTTGAATCGATTTTGCTTGACAATCATAAGGCTGCGGTTCTCTTGGTTGGTTGTGCATCTTTTTCTTCCACACTTTTTCCTTCCACTCAACTTTTTGTAAACATGCTTGGATACAGCATTCTGTGAATAGCCAGCTTCTTTGGCAATGAATGTTTGTGGCTTACCCTCCTTGTGAAGGGTGTCAATGATTGTCTTCTGGACAACTGTCAGATCAGCAGTCTTCCCCATGATTGTGTAGCCTAGTGAACCAAACTGAGAGACCATTTTGAAGGCTCAGGAAACCTTTGCAGGTGTTTTGAGTTGATTAGCTGATTGGCATGTCACCATATTCTAATTTTTTGAGATAGTGAATTGGTGGGTTTTTGTTAAATGTGAGCCAAAATCATCACAATTAAAAGAACCAAAGACTTAAACTACTTCAGTCTGTGTGCATTGAATTTATTTAATACACGAGTTTCACAATTTGAGTTGAATTACTGAAATAAATGAACTTTTCCACAACATTCTAATTTATTGAGATGCACCTGTATATATATATATATATATATATATATATATATAAAAATTGTCCTCTTAAGAAAACCAGTCTCAGTGTCATATTCTTATATTCTAATACAAAGCCTCTGAAGGAAGCCTTTTCCAGCTTCCGGACGCAATAGGTGACAACAAATGATCATCATTTTTGTTATGTTAGACATTGAACCATTGATTCAACTGAGTCGTCAAAAACCCTGAGTCATTCATGATCTAAACAATGGAATTGAATGGAAACTATTCGTTCATGTAAAAGATTCAGTCAATAACACTGATTCATTCACAAGAAAATGTATAAGACAATACACACAAATGATGTGACAAAGAACACCGTGAGTATAGTATGACATAAAACAGTAGATACAATATGGATTGTGCATAAATAATTAACCATGTCCACAGCGTGTACTGCTAGGTGCTTGCAAATGCAAATGTCAGTTTAAAACCTGTGAAACTAAAGAAACTTCCTTTTACAATATCCGTCATAAAGAGTCATGGTTGACCAACCAAAAACTATGACCAGCCAAACCACAGCACATAGCCATGTTTACCATACAACAAATACACTCATGTTTTTTGACAGCGGAGGATAATTTACTACTAGATGTGTTTGGGAACAAACAAAAAAAAACAAACAAACAAAAAAAAAAAAAACACAACAACTCACAAAGACTGGGTAGAAATCAGGGCATTATATACACAGGGGTAAATGAGGAAATGAAACACAGGTGAGAACAATAGGGAACAGCTAGCAGTGATGAGGGCAGGG
This sequence comes from Myxocyprinus asiaticus, assembly GCF_019703515.2. Lineage (NCBI taxonomy): Eukaryota > Metazoa > Chordata > Actinopteri > Cypriniformes > Catostomidae > Myxocyprinus > Myxocyprinus asiaticus. Next base: position 38,465,948 of record NC_059366.1, read on the forward strand.
AATTATGGGAAGTGTAGTCTGGGGGGAAACAGATGACAGTGGCAAAACACAAGGCAAAACAACAGTGAATCATGACAGATCTCAGAATGGATCTGGAGTGAAGGTTTTTACTGTTCTTTTTTGATTCTCTTAAGTGTGTTAAGTGCATTTCACTGTTTCTACTTTTAAACATAAAATAAATGTGAATGGTGACTGAGACTGTTAATCCTTAACATTCTGCCAAACATCTCCCATTGCTGTTACACAGAAGAAAGAAAGTCAAATTTGTTTGGAACAAAATCAGGGGCAGTAAATCATGACCAAGATAGGCCTTAAAATGAGATTGAAGCATTGTGGGGCAACAACTGAGAATGCACGATCACCCTTAAACTTTAAATAGGACCTTGGAACATTAAGAAGTATGCTATTTTGTGACCTTAGAGGAGTCGTAGGAGTCTGGTAGCTTACTGCGAGAGAAGATAAGAAATGTAGTATGCTGCAGAGCCATGCTGATCCTTAAAAACTGAAATTTCAGACATTCCGAATGACCCTGAAGAGGACTGTCTATAAAACCATACTACAAAACAACAAATCAATGAAAAGGGCAAAAAAGAACGCAAAAAATGCATGCAGTTCATCACCAGTTGGCTTTTCATCCAATTGTGCTATGGGTTCATTTTACAAACCATAAAGTGCTTTTCTGTGGTTGGAGAAAGACAGACATTTATGAGGGTTCTTTATAGAGCTGCATCTATTGTTGCTCACGCTAGCTTACATGTGTTGGCATAGATGTGTTGACGTGGCTTCAACACCTCTTGAGTTTGGCCAAGACTTTAATTGCATTAGTGGTTTGGGGAAGCAGATTCTCTGGCAGGATCTTTAGGGGTTGATGTTTGGGTCAACAGCTCTGTGGTGGGAGGTGAAGGCCTTAAACGCTTCAACGGGATGTTGCTCAAGTTTGCTTGGTAAAACCATCAAGCTTGATTACCTGTGAGTGCCAAGATTGTTATCCTCCTAATTTAATAGTCTTCATTTATGGAGAAACTGTTATAGGGAGTTCCCTGCACAGAGAGGATAATTGATAATTTAGCAGGGATTTGTGTGTTTGTGTCCTCTGGTAATGCAAATATGGTGAGATATGCATAGAGTTTGCAATGTGCTGTTGATGTTAAGTGTATTGTGCATCTCTTAGCAACACACCTCACTGGCTGACCTTTAACGGCGCAAGACTGTGGCTGCGTCTCGTTTCAAAGGCTGTGTGCTCCAGAGGTTACATTTGACGGCCGCATATGTCATTGAAGCGGTCTCATGAGTGGAATATATAATATGTAAAATTATGATAATATAGAATGTTAAATAAAGTTTACCGCAGATATTCCCTTCTCACTCAGAGCGCTCATGCAGGTTGAGAGCATCGCATGCTATCATAGCAACCATGACTCGTTCTGTTTCCATTTGTCTTACGAAGGCCATCTCGTATAAACGAAGCTATTTCGAAGTTGCGGATGCTCTGTATGCCGCTGCCTTCATAGGACACATCCTGCCTTGCGCCGGCCTTCGAAACAAGACACAGCTTATTTAAATATTTTTGAGGGATCACTTCAGCACTTGAACCACAGATGTGGATGGAAACATCAAAACACGGTCCACAAAATACATTTTTGCCTGTTTCCCACACAAAGCTACAGTATCGTATGGACTTAGAAGATTTGGAATATAGTGCACAAGTCAAATGGATAACTTTTATTATGTTTTCTATCCTTTTTCTATCCAGTAGTCAATACAATTAAGGAATATTCCAGGTTCTGCACAAGTGAAACTCAATCAACAGCAATTGTGGCATAATGTTGATTACCACAAACACTAATTTCGACTTGTCCCTCCTTTTCTTAAAAAAAAATAAATCTGGGTTACAGTGAGGCACTTACAATGGAAGTGAATGGGGCCAATCCATAAACGTTAAAATTCTTACCATTTAAAAAATATAGCCACAAAATATAAACAATATGCGTGTTAACATGATTTTAGTGTGAATAAATCGCTTACTAACCATTCTGTGTAAAGTTATAGCCAACTTCGTTGCCATGATGATGCAATGCTGTAAACCCCGAAACCCTGAAAAGAGGAAAGGTTATTTATATCATAAAAATGATGATTTAAACAACTTAACACCTCAAATAATACACAAGTTTTCACAAAAGAATTAAGTGCTTTTATCAAATTTCACTTTACTCCCTTTCACTTCCATTACAAGTGCCTCACTCTTACCTTGATTTTTGTCTTTTTTCTTTTTTTTTAAAGAAAAGGACGGAAGGAGTTAATTTATGCGGTAATCAACATTATGCCACAAATGCTATCTTTTGAGCTTAACTTGTATTAAACCTGAAATATTCATTCAGCACATTAATCTTGGATAACATATTTTTTATCTTTAAAAATACATGTACTTCAACTTTTAACATGTTGTGAATTCAAATGAGGCTTTCTACCAATAAACAAAACAAAACCTGTCTTCTTTTTGTTAGAAGTAAAACATGAGAGAAGCAGTCATACTGTATAGTTAATAGTGTGTCATATGCACTGCACCTGTTCAGTTTTGCTCTAACCTTTACTGCTCAAAGAGACTGAAACCTTCAGTAATCTGTGATTTCTCCTGCCTCTGCTGTCAGCAACCTCATTAGAGCCGTGTATATATGACATGCTCTCCAGCCTCTACAATAATGGAGCTCTTTCTTTTTGTGAGGGATTTTATGTTATTATAGCAGTAAATGTGTTGGCCTTTGATTCCACCATCCAGAGGGAATTTCTTCCTCTGTTTAAATCATCATTGGTCCTGCTCTGTGGATAAGACTATCATTAGATTGAATGAGTCAAATAATGATTCCAGTAAGGTGGCAAAACATCTTAATGCCGTACTTACACTGTTGATCTATGCACTCGGGCCCAGAGTTCTACAACTCTAAATGGAATCAACGGCCCTCTGAAGCCAAATAAAAGCAATAGGATTTGGACCTCAGCAGGCAGGCAAAGTATGATTTTGATTTTTACTAACGAGCCCCGAGTCAATTATAAAACACAGCCTCTAGTGTTAATGGCCATGATAAGCCTGTACTTTGGACTCTCACAGTTTAGAAAGAGTCCATTTGGTTCTGCTTAATCCCAGTGCACACAATACAGTTTTGGCCTCAATATTACCATATGAAAAACAATTCAGAAATTTAAAACGCTTAGTGTGACATGCTAACCAGTGGCCGATCAATTGCCTTTGTGATTAATCTTAGCCTCTGATGTTCTGACAATATAAAAATCTAGTTATTTAGCATTCCCTTAAGATAATGATTGTACTGTCAAAATTGCTCAACTTAAAATGCAAGCTTAGTTTTTAAAAACATTTCGATTGTCGTTCATCAAAGTGTACAAGAGGACCCCGGTGAAATCTTTTAATGAAAGCTAAGACAGGTTGTGTGACATCAATACTCTTTTAGGTCTAATTGTACAATATACATATAAGCTAAAACGTCCTGGTTACTTACGTAACCTCCATTCCCTGATGGAGGGAACAAGACGTTGTGTCGATGTAGTGACACTAGGGGTCACTCTTGGGAGCCCCAAACACCTCTGGTCTTTGAAAAAAGGCCAATGAAAATATACCACTCCCCCGGACATACGGGTATAAAAGGAGCTGGTATGCAACCACTCATTCAGGTTTTGTGCTGAGGAGCAGAGACAAGTTCCCGGCCATTTCAGTGGGTAGTCCAGCATTGTGGCAGGAGGGACACAATGTCTCGTTCCCTCCATCAGGGAATGGAGGTTATGCAAGTAACCAGGACATTCCCTATCTGTCACTCACTCTACATGGTGTCGATGTAGTGACACTAGGGGTCCCTATACGAAACGCCACAACTGGCTGAACTGTGTTACGTGAACTGGCGGTGTGTGACGGGCAGACCACTGTGTGCCTCATAGCCAGTGCACCAGGCCGACACGTAACCTCCCCCAACGCTGTTATGAGCGTCGAACGGCCCTTCGGGGACAAATCGTCTGCCCAAAAGATAGAGACAGGCTAGCCCATTCGTAGCCTCTTATCCTCTTTTTTCCTCTCCCCAAAAAAAGAGTTAACTGACTGGGGCCACCAGGTCTACATTGGGGGGGGTGTCCTTCCCAAGGGGAAGACACCTCGCCCAGAGAGAGGGGGGGTATTTGAGTGGAAATACATCACATGGTCTTGCCGAGTTTTGTCGGAAGTATCTCATGTAGAGAAGTCCCATGATAGGTCCTACCCTACGGGGAAGGAGTTTCTACAAACATGATGACTGGGACAGAGGGGCCTCTGCCCAAGGAAGACGCAGTTTACCAGCAAAGAAACTAATTAGCGGAAGTACAGGGCTTAGTTAGCACATGTACTGAGACGGCAGCGAGTTTCTCCGCAAACTCGTCTGCCACAGGGCTTGGAGGAAATCATCCAGGGAACACAGTTTGTGAACACTACTGGGAGTCAACAGTGCACGTCTTCAGCTCAGGGGAGGTGAAAGGTGCTATGCGCAAGCGATACACCCGGCCAGCTGTCCTGGACTTACCTGCTTGTGACTGCCACTACCCGGGACGAAACTGGTTCCACCCGGAGATTGTAGAACCTCGCAAAGGTGTTGGGTGTTGCCCAGCCCGCTGCTCTGCAAATGTCTGTTAGAGAGGCGCCACTGGTCAAGGCCCAGGAGGCTGCCACACTCCTGGTAGAATGGGCTCATAGCCCTGCTGGGGGCGGCAGGTCCTGGGCGTGATTCGCCATTGTTATGGCATCAATGACCAAGTGGGTGTTCCTTTGCTTGGAGACAGCGCTTCCTTTCCGCTGTCCACCAAAGCAGACAAAGAGCTGCACAGAGACCCTAAAGCTCTGCGTGTGATCCAAATAGATGCGTAAAGCGCTCACCGGACACAGCAACGTCAGGGCTGGGTCTGCCTCCTCCTGGGGCAGCAATTGCAGGTTCACCACCAGATCCCTAAAAGGGGTTGTGGGAACCTTGGGCACATAGCCCGGTCGGGGTCTCAGAATCACGTTAGAGTAGCCCGGACCGAACTCCAGGCATGATTCACTGACAGAGAACGCTTGCAGGTCTCCTACCCTCTTGATGGAAGTGAGTGCAGTCAGGAGGACAGTCTTCAAAGAGAGTGCCTTAAGCTCAGCTGACTACAGGGGCTCAAAGGGGGCTCTCCGTAGACCCTGAAGAACTAAAGAGAGGTCCCATGAGGGAATTAGGCACGGTCTGAAGGGATTCAGCCTCCTGGTGCCTCTCAGGAACCTGATGATCAGGTCGTGCTTCCCTAAGTACTTACCGTCCACTGTGTTGTGGTGGGCCGTTATAGCGGCTACATACACCTTCAAGGTGGAGGGGGACAGCTGCCCTCTCAACATCTCCTGCAGGAAGGAAAGCACTGATCCGACTGTGCATCTCTGGGGGTCTTCCTGTCGGGAAGAACACCACTTAGTGAACAGATGCCACTTAAAGGCATACAGGTGCCTCGTAGAGGGGGCCCCAGCCTGAGTGATCGTGCCTACCATGTGGGTGGTAGGCCACTCAAGTCTTCCATGTCCCGTCCAGGGGCCAGACGTGGAGATTCCAGAGGTCTTGTCGCGTGTGCCAGATGGTGCCCCGTCCCTGAGAAAGAAGGTCCTTCCTCAGGGGAATTCACAGCTCCTGCATTCGTCGCGAGGAGCGTAAGGTCCGAGAAACATGTCTGGTAGGCCAGTACGGTGCTACCAGGATGACCTGCTCCTCATCCTCCCTGACCTTGCACAGGGTCTGTGCAAGTAGGCTCACTGGGAGAAACGCATATTTGCATAGTCCAGGGTGCCAGCTGTGTGCCAGCGCATCTATACCGAGGGGTGCCTCGGACAGGGCGTACCAGAGCGGGCAGTGGGTGGATTCTTGGGAAGCAAACAGGTCTACCTGTGCCTGCCCGAATCGACTCCAAATCAGCTGGACCACCTGAGGGTGGAGTCTCCACTCTCCCCTGAGGGTAACCTGTCGTGACAGCACATCCACTGCAGTGTTGAGGTCACCCGGGATGTGAGTGGCTCGCAGCGACTTGAGGTGCTGCTGACTCCCGAGGAGGAGACGGCGGGCGAGTTGTGACATACAATGGGAGCATAAACCGCCTTGACGGTTGATGTATGCCACCATTGCCATGTTGTCTGTCTGACCTAACACATGCTTGCCCTGGATCAATGGCCGAAACCTCAGCAGGGCGAGCAGAATTGCCTACAACTCGAGGCAGTTGATATGCCAACATAGCCGCAGGCCCGTCCAGGAGCCAGCGGCTGTGTGCCCATTGCATAGAGCGCCCCAGCCCATTTTGGAGGCGTCTGTCATAACCACAATGTGCCTGGAGACCTGCTTTAGGGGAATGCCTGCCCGTAGAAATGTAAGGTTGTTCCAAGGGCTGAAGAGGCGGTGACAGACCGGCATGATGGCCACGCGATGTGTCCTACGGCGCCATGCCCATCTCGGGACTTGAGTCTGGAACCAGTGCTAAAGCGGTCTCACCGCTGAGGATGCCATATGCCCCAGGAGCCTCTGAAACAGTTTCAGTGGAACCGCTGTCTTCTGTCTGAACGCCTTCATACAGGTCAGCACAGACTGTGCATGCTCGTTCGTGAGGCGCGCCGTCATCGAGACTGAGTCCAATTCCAAGCTGAGAAAAGAGATGCTCTGAACCGGGAGGAGCTTGCTTTTTCCCCAGTTGACCCGAAGCTCTAGTCGGCTGAGGTGCGAGAGCACCAGGTCCCTGTGTGCACACAACACATCCCGAGAGTGAGCTAGGATTAGCCAATCATTGAGATAGTTGAGGATGCGAGTGCCCACATCCCTTAATGGGGCAAGGGCTGCCTCTGCGACCTTCGTGAAGATGCGAGGGGACAAGGACAGGCTGAAAGGGAGGACCTTGTACTGATATGCCCGACCCTCAAATGCAAACCGCAGGAAGGGTCTGTGTCAAGGTAGAATTGAGACGTGGAAGCCGTGAACCAATCTTGATGCCGGACGCTCGCTAGAATGCGTCTTTGCGTCAGCATCTTGAACGGAAGTCTGCACAGGTCCGCATGGGCTTACCTGGGCTTAAGCCCAGAGCCCCAGGCTGAGGGAGTGCCCCGGTGACACTGGAAACATTATAACATTGCATTTTATAATGAATTGACTGTCCCTTTATGCTTACGCTTTATCGCTTTGCTTTGAATGCGTGTGCAAGTACTGCAAGCCCTGGGCGAGAAGTGTCTGTCAAACCTCTCACTCACTGAAACTGCAAACATCAGTGACCTTTATTTAATGTCCTGTCTGAAAATATCCATCATTGCTTAAAGTTTCTGAACACTTTCAGTGATTGGTCTGCATCAAACTCAAGTTGAATTCCTAATAAGCTAAATTGCCACTCAAAACAGGCAAATGGATGAGTTAATGTTACAATGATGTCTCAAATATATATATATATATATATATATATATATATATATATATATATATATATATATATATACTATAATTAGTCAGATAATTGACTTCTTTTTCAACTTAATAATAACATAGTTGAGCTCCCAATAGTTAGTTAGCCACCACACACCTTGTCTAATTCAGCAGTATCTCAAAAAGAGTGCTGTTGTAATGCAGTTGAATCAGCACGGCTATGATTTGGCTGTAGGCCTTAATCGTAATTAAAAATGCAAAAATAAAATTTTGATGATTAACACTTAAAAAGGTAGCGGTGGAAGCACGTTACAATAATATTTCACTTGTTAACATTAGCCTAGTTATTGCATTAGCTGTCAAGAATAACTACCATGATGAACCATGATTTTTTTTTTTTTTTACATAATTTATTAATCTTGGTTAATGTTAATAAATTATTACACTTTTATGAAGGTAAATTAGTGGCTAAAATATTTGAATGTGTACAGTAAAACGTAAATGAAGTTACAAGTGTGATTGAAAGATCCGCAAGTAGAAAGAAAGATTTGTGAAAGCGTAAATCAAATTGCAATTGCAAAGAAAAAATGCTTGCGCACAGAACATTTTGTAAAGGTGTAAATTTACCTTCACTAATTTACTCTCATACTCTGTACTTTATTTCATGTTAGTTCATAATTCATTAACTAACGTTAACACATACAATTTAATGCTACACGTTTTTTAGCCTATATGTAGAAATTAACGTTAACCAATGATAATAATTAATTAATAATAAGTTAAATAATTAATTAACTAATGTTAACATATGAAACCTTAAGGTAAATTGTTACCAAAATATTTTATTACATTTTTAATATTTTTAAAATCACGTTTAAAAATTATTCACTTTTAATATGTTAAAAAAATAATATGTTAAACTAACTATTAAACCTATGAAATAAGCCTTTAAAATAGTTGGTGTTTGTTCATATCTTACACAGGCCCAACAATAGTTGATGAACCACACATCTCTGAAAACTTAAAGGACTGCATTCAAGAAAGCCTGGAGAATGACACAGCAAGTGAACAAGTACCAACTTCTCCCTCCAATCAACTGAATTACACAAGCACAGATCCCTGTTGCTGGGGCTGCATTAAATAAAAGGCAAGGGAATATTGGATTGAGAAAGGACCTTTAATATGCCAGAACAGAAACGCAGATTTTTCTGTGTCAGAAAAACAGTACAAACACCTTTTCCAAAAGCCTTTTCACATGCAAGCTTGCAAACGGTGAATCTGTGTCGCACGAGTGGATGCTCTATTCTCCATCGAAGGGATGTGCATTTGGTTTTGTGTGCCTCCTGTTTTCTGAGAAGAAAGATTCCCTGTTTTCCTCTTGTGGATTTAATGACTGGAAGCATGCACAACAGCATGTGGCCGACCAGAGTTCCAAGTCACATCACAGGTGTATGTTTGTGTGGGTATGTCAAACTGCACAGAAAGGGCAGATTGACAACGAACTACGAGAACAGTTTCAGACAGAATGCCACTACTGGGTCAGTGTACTCGAAAGAGTCGTGGCTGTTGTGAAGTTCCTAGCTGAGCGTGGACTCGCATTTCGAGGGGAGACGCATGTTTTTGGTCAGCAAAATAATGGCAATTACATAGGATTGCTCGAATTAATTAGTAAATTTGATCCATTCCTCTGTGAACACATTGCTTGCTTTGGCAATGCCGGTACAGGCAATCCATCATACTTGTCAGCCACTACTTATGAAGAATTTGTGCAATTAACGGGAGAAAAGGTTTACTTAGAAATAATTTACAGAATCAAACTGGCTAAATATTTTTCTATAAATGTTGACTCAACTCCAGATATACTGGTCAATTGACTGTTATTATGTGCTACATCTCACCTGAGGGTATGATACATGAGCGGTTTGTAAACTTTTTGCTAATACGGAGTCACACTGGTGTCAGTCATTGGAGTTTTGAACGAAATGAACATTGACAAACAAAACTGCAGAGGTCAGTGCTATGACAATGCCAGCAATATGGCTGGCTTGTATAAAGGAGTCCAGGCTCGTATACGTGAGATCAACCCCTTGGCAGAATGGGTTCCGTGTGCTGCTCATTCTTTAAACTTAGTCGGAGTAAATACAGTGGACTGTTGCCTAGAGTCTCTAAGTCTACTTGGCGTTAGCAAATTCTAACTGCTGGCCTGCAGTGCAATGACAGAGGGAGAATAGAGACACTCAAATCTTTATCAGAGACAAGATGGTCAGCACATGTCCAGGCAGTACACGCATTGTATATAAACTATGAAAACACCCAGGGTACTACTATGTGGGACACTATTCTAAGGCGTTTTCATAATGTCAGTGAGTACCTGCAAAAGTTGATATGGACCTGTCAAGTGCACATGAGCTCATTACATCACTAAAAGACTTTATCTCTGGTCTTCGTGATCAGTTTGACATGTTTGAGGGGAGAACAAAGGAAATGTCACAAAGTGTATCACATAACTACAAGGCAGTCACACAGAGAACCAGACGGCGTAAAAAACAAGTGGTGCAATTTCAGGTAGACAAAAATTTGTTGTCAACGTTTTTAATGTCATCATTGACAAACTTGTCGCAGAGGTAAGCAAGTGATGTGAATCCTACAAAGGACTGGACAATCCGTTTGGATTTTTGAACAAGGTCGCTCATCTGCCACATTGCTTCAAAAGACATATAGCTGTGATTTACAAGAAGACTTTGTTGATTAATTGGGATAGTTTAAGGATTACATTAAGAATGCGGATGTTAAATCAGCAAGGGAGTGTTAACAGTTAATTCGTAAAAGGAACATTCACAAAGTACTCCCAAATGTGGACATTTCCCTGTGACTGTTTTTAACTTTACATTCACAAATGCCTTTTGAGAACATTCTTTTTCAAAGCTGGTAAAAAACAGACTGCGATCGACAATGGCACAAGAAAGACTTATTGATCTGATGCGCATGTCTTTCGAGAGTGACATACTAAGGGAGTTTAACTTTTCTGACATCATAAGGGATTTTTTCCTCCCGAAAAAGCTGAAGAAAACCTTTGTAAGGAAGTCCCAATGATATGATTACATTTTCAGCATCATAAAAAATGTTCAGACAGTAACATTTGTGTATATATTTGTTATATGACCTGTAAGTTTAGATGCTTTATTTCATTTATTTCTGCAAAATAAAAGGCTGATTTGATAAGAAGATGGAGCGGATGTATGTAGGCAGTAGTTCTAAAGATATGTGCAAAATATGTAATTCTGTGTGCATATGTGCAATTCAGGTAGTGATATTTGTGGATATTTTGATATGACCTATAGGTTTGGATGTTTTGTTTATTGCATTTATTCCTGCAAAATAAAAGGATGATAACTTGCACTTTGTGATTGAGCAATGTAGGCAGTAGTTTTATGCTGGATGTAGGCCCCTAAAGATTGGCCCTGATTGTAAAGGAATTGAAAAAATGTGGGACTCTGGCAGGCTTTTGAAGTAGATTTTTAGAAAATTCTCTTAACATTGTCTAAGAAAATGATCTATTGAAAAAAAAAAAAAAAATAAATAAATTCTATAGTGCTTTTAGGTTTTGGCAAGGACAGTGTCATATATTCTTAGTGCAAATATTATTAGGTCATAATTTTAAATCAATTTAAGATTTTCTAAATATGGCTTTATGTCTTTAATTAATTCTGAAATTTGTACAGCGTCTCCTAAGACACGTTTTTATTTTGAGTATGTCCTTGTTAGGTCTATGCTCAAAAAATGAGCCATCAGTTAAAGGAGTAGTTCACCTAAAAATGGAAAATGTACTTTTACTCATTCATTTACTCACTCTTATGTTGTTCAAAACCCATATGCTGGTTTTTTTCTTGGAACATAAAAAAGCAGCTCTATTCCATAGAATAACAGTTTATAGTGAGCAGGAGCTGTCAAGATTCATAAAAGGACAAATACTATATAGCACTATTAAAGGTTCAGTATAAAGACATCATAACAGTAGCCCATATGACAAGTGCACTATATTCCAAGCTTTCTGGGGCCACACAACAGATACGTGTTGTATGGACTACTTTTATGGTATTTTTATAATTGTTTGTTTTTCTCTTTGGACCTTCCCTACAAACTGTTTTTGTATGGAAAAGAGCAGCATTAGGATTCTTGAAGAAAATATTGTGTAAAGATTCAACTGGGAGGAAAAAACAATGAGGGACAACTTGAGGGCAGTAAATAGTTGTGTATATTTTCTTTTTGCTAGCCAGCTGACACAGTCATGTCATTTTACAAATACATCATTGATGAAAAGAAATTCAAATTATATTCATCTTTTCTTTGAGACAGCACAAAAAAGAAAGAAAAGATGACTCAAACAGGCAAATTGCTAGCAATGCAGACCCAGTGCTTGTCTTAAATACATGTATCTTTTAAAACCAAACATTATACAATTTTGGGCCTTTATCGCATTTCAAGCCTTCCTCGAGTGCATCTGTATATATTACTCCTTGTTTTCAGGGTTATATATCTAAATATTTGGTACAGCATCTGGATGGACCAACTCAACACTGTTTCCAAGACACACAGCTGCAATCGCGTGCTGCAAGCTCTCTTCTCGCATGCGCACACAAAGGCTACATGAGAGCTGGAAAGCAGCTGCCAACAAGACAGTGTCTGGGTACTGAACTGAGTCTGTTTGGTGTTATCAACACTGTAGAAAGACAGAAATCATTCATTTACAGTATATATATATTACTGTATATATATTACACTAACTTTTAATATAATGTTAATGGTACTTTTGATGTCACTACAAAAAGATGATCAAAACATCCGTGGCTTGGTAGCCCAGCCCTGGAGCTACCCATGCCTATGGGTAGATATGTCTCAGGTCAGTCCTTAAAGGAATATTTTGGGGTTTAATACAAGTTAAGCTCAATCAACAGCATTTGTGGCAAAATTATTTTTTTGGGGGGGGGGGGTTTCCCCTTTTTCTCCCAATTTGGAATGCCCAATTCCCAATGCGCTCTAAGTCCTCGTGGTCGCATAGTGATTCGCCTCAGTCCGGGTGGTGGAGGACGAATCCCAGTTGCCTCTGCGACAGTCAATCTGCGCATCTTATCACGTGGCTTGTTGAGCGCGTTGCCACGGAGACATAGTGTGTGTGGAGGCTTCACACCATCCACCGCAGCAACCACGCTCAATTCACCACGCGCCCCACCGAGAACAAACCACATTATAGCGACCACGAGGAGGTTACCCCATGTGACTCTACCCTCCCTAGCAACCGGGCCAATTTGGTTGCTTAGGAGACCTGGCTGGAGTCATTCAGCACACCCTGGGATTCGAACTAGCAAACTAGCGAACTCCAGGGGTGGTAGCCAGCGTATTTTACCACTGAGCTACCCAGGCCCCTTGTGGCAAAATTTTTGTTTTTATAGTTGTTTCAGGGTTTAAGGGTTTATGACATTATGTTGTCATGGCAAGGAAGTTTGGATGGAACTTAACACAGAAAAGGTAAGTGATTTTATCACACTAAAATCATGTTACAGTAACATGCATATGGTTTACGTATACAGTATACAATCTTTATTTTGAAACAGTGAGCATTTTAACGTATTCAGATTGGACCTATTCACTTCCATTATCAGTGCCTCACTGTAACCTAGATTTGTGCTTTTATAAAGAAAATGAGGGATGAGTCGAAATTTATTTTTGTGGTTATCAACATTATGCCACAAATGCTGTCGATTGAGCTTAACTTGTATTGAACACAGAATATTTCTTTAATGATTGTCTGTGTGGTCTATAATTATTTTTAGCCATTTAAATATTTGTCTGAATTATAAATGCTTTAAAAAAACAAGGAATTTTTATTTTTTCTAAGCCCTGATTAAGGAGAGAGGTTTGTTCAAAGTGTATGACTGATTGTAATGGTGATACTTGCCTTAGCTTGCACCAGTAATATGACTCATGTGGACAGGGCCCACAGTACCCATAATTCTCTTATTTTGGAAGAAATAGTGTTTCACATCAGTGTAGAATAATTAGACAAGATAAACAGTTTGCAGAGTGCAAAAATGTTCAGTGAGAGACCCTGATAAACTCACCCTTAACATTCATCTTTCTCTTGATGATTGTGAGTTGCTCTTTTGGAGCTCATTTATTTCTCATGTTTCAGTGAGAAATTTTTCCTTGTGTTGCATGTCATTCTAATGACCCAGCAGTAAATCTTTCTCTGGTTTCTGTGTTTGAATTGGCTCTTAGGAGGTCATGTGCAAGCTAATGATTAATGTCATTCAATAAAGTGAAAAAATGGAAAATGTCCCTTAAATGTTTTTCTATATATATATATATATATATTTATATTTCAATGACTCAGCTTTTTCTTGACATGAAAGAAAGCAGTCTGTTAGTGTGAACTGTCTACAAAGAGATGAATTTCGGTTAGTAATAAAGAAAGGAGATACGAGAGAATTCAGACAGATAATATTTTAAAGGCAATCTCATATATTTTGGAAAGGAGGCCTGATGGAATGATGGAAACATTTTTTTTTGGCTCGGCTGGTTAAATTTCACATGATAAGAGCCCTCAGAACAGATAGGCTCTGATCAAACTTCTACTATAAAATATAATATTTGCAATTTAAAAGTTGTTTGCATATTTACTGGTCTTACTTATGAATGGATGTTAAATTGAGAAACTTGCCTTTCTCCTTCAGAAGGTGTATTTACATCTTCTACCAGCAGGGGCTGACTGGCTCATGCTTACCAGCCAAGATTTGACCCCTTGGTTTCCAACCTGTATTACGGCTGATTTTCTGTTCCAGCCATGAGCACATGATGTCAAACACCTGTGATTAAACACTGGCAGCTTAGGCACTGGGCTGCACATGTGTGTGTCTCTAGGGCTGACTGCAGCGTGCCATCTGTGCACAACCAGAAGCCAGAGATCCCCCGAGACCAGAGCCAAACCTGCAGAAGCTGGATCTAATGTGCACAGTGAGTCAGAAAGACTCATACTGATTGTATTTAAATCGTAGGTGAATATTAGCCAAGGTAATATGAACTGTAAGAAACAAGTTTAGATTATGGTGAAGACTGTAGGAGGATGTTGTTGATTTGAAAATAGGTATTGGTTGTTATTGTATAACTTTATCTAGGAAATTGTGATCTTTGTTTTTTTAATATGACCAAGCTCCATTCTCAGGAAACTAGTTTGATCCGACTACTTTCTTTTAGTTTTCAAGAAATCATATTTCTATTGCCCTGCACTGTCTTGTTTTTGTGGTTTTGAACTGGATTTCCAAAGCAGCAGTGGTTTTAATCTCTCAAGAGCACAAATTTGTCACTGTTTAGTCATGATGCATTTCAGTTCAGCTGCATACATGGCAAAAAAAGTAAAACTAAATTATTAAATCAATATTTGTCAGTTTACTTGTTTTTTCCCAGTAACATAATATTCAATAATCATGTCCTAACATCCTTAATATTCTAGATAAAAGAAGATATTTCTATATTATGATATGTAAGATATAATATAGAGAAAAGAGATTCTGTGGATTAATTACCTTGGATTAATTTTTATTTTTATTTTTTTGTAAACATAAATCTAACTAAATATAAATAAATAAAGGTATTAGGCTGTGTTTAAAAACAAGAAATGTAATATTTGGCAAGGAATAAACTTAAAATTAACCTGAGATTAAAATTGAGATATGGTTTGCCAAATTCATCACGCTGTGTCCTGGCTCTGAATAACCCTGTGGCCTGCTGGGGCATTCGATGGAAAAGCATTCGAATCACATTTGTAAGGAGCTGACTTCACCGAAGTATTGCTAGTTGTCACATTCACCATTTATTACAATTGTTTTGTCAGGCCAGCATCTTTTCTGCTACGTAGGGCAAGCTGTGAATGTTGAGTGCATGAAGTGTCCAACATTCCACACTCTGTTTTTTTTTATTTTTACATCATACAGGTACTTCTATTATTACTGACTCATTAATCTCATTGGAAGTAAAAGGTCAAGTCAAGTGCCTTTCCAGATACAGTATTCAGCACAATATTATTTACTCACATGCTCTGTTAAATACTGTACATTTTGAAAAATTTAGTATAGGTAATTTGTGTGTTCTACGCATAAATAAAAAATGTGCATGCTGTGCAGAGTATTCACTGCATACTAGAGAATTAGGACTAGAATGCTAGTATGCTACTATACAGTATATAGCCCTTCTGCTGTAACTGAACAGCAGCCATGCTCTTGCTCTCACTGTTGCTACTCACTTTACTATAACAGAAGAAGACAGTGAAAAAGGATTAGTGATTAAATAGAACACACATAGAGAAGTTCATTGCACACTTTGGTGAAATACAAGACTCTCAGATAGGGTAGCTCAGGCCTCACTGCAGAGAGAATTACATTAAAGACAACATTTTAAATGATTGCATGTCTAAAAGTTGGCCTTTATCATAAAGACTGTTTACATAACCTTTTGGTATGTAAATTATAGTTTAATGGCACAGCCATTCCTTTAAAAGCGAATCTGAGTGAAGCATTAAAAAAGACGAGCATGTTAAATTCTCCTTTTCCCCATAGAATTTAGATGTAGAGTGATCCAAAGATTGCCTAAGCTAAAAAAAAAAAAAGTAGTTTATGGAGACAGTCATGCCATGAACACTCAAAGTGCCTGTAGCCAGTAGAGGACACTCACAGCCTGCAGGCACTTTAAGGAGGAAATTCACCAAGATAGAATTGCACCCACTGATAACATCATATAATTGCACATGTTGTGTGTGTATTAACACTCAATTCACTGAAGGAATTAGGCAAATCAGATAAGTGCACAAATGCCCACAAAACTCTAGTGCAAATCACAAGTGCTTGGTTGTGGCATAACCAGCAAAACACCCTTGGTCAACCGGCTTCACCTGAAAGATCATGCTGGTTGACCTTGCTGCATTGTTTGCTGGACAAAATCATGGCCATGCTGGTCCACCAACTAGACTAGCACCTATCCACCAATAACTAAAATAAACCAGCTTAGACTAGCATGGAAATTCATGCTATTCTGATCTGGTCTTTTCAGCAAGGTGGCGCAACACTCTTTTCGTGTTTTTCTTCTCTGTTGGCTTAGAATCATGTGACTCTTCTACAGCTAACATCCAGTCCTCTGGGTTTTCCCCCATCACCCTGAAGCATTGTGAGCAGGATTTAGACCCTCAGAACTGGAAGCGATCCATCAACACATTGTTTGAGAGCCTCTAATATCTCTCTAGACCCTGAGGTGTGCTGTTATCTACCACATGTTGTAATCTTGTGATGGCAGATAACTGGAGTTCCTGCGACCAGATTCACGGATGCCACACCGTGTCAGAATGTTTGCGGGGTGCAAAATCTGGGCTGCTCTCATTTGATGGACTCCATTCATAAGAGTGTAATCAGCCACATGTGGAGCCTATGCAAAGGAAATCTCTCCATTTAAATTTAGATGGGAGCCGAGCGTGTGAATGTGCCACCCAATGCTCTGGAGATTCTTACTGTAGATTCATTCACACATTAGTGTTGCTCAGCTACTGGGGAATTATGATTTCTGATATCTGAAATTTTTGAGGCCTGAAATACTTAGGGGCATCAGCACACCGCTCAGTGGCAGTGGCAAGTGGTGCTATACCCTCCACGTGACAAGTGTTGCAGGTTTAGAAAAATAACTCATGAAATCAAAATAAATCTTTTGTGGCTTTTAGTACATGTCTGTTAGCTTTGAGGCCATTTAAATGCTATTATAAAAATATATATTTGGTCAGATTTATTTAAACAAATATAACATTTAGCCTTTTTCTTGTGTCTAATAAAATGCTCTCTATAATGAGAATGTCTCCTTCCCCTAATACCAACCTACTTCTGACTAGCAATAGCAAGTAGCAAATCATTATTTATGGCTGTGACGTAAGGCTATTGGCTACTCTTTTAAAAGGTTGGTCTCACCCAATAGCTCTGCTATTGGGTGAAAATTCTCTGCCCAATAGCAGTGGGAGATATGACAAAGCCATGGAAAAATCATGCTTGCCTGCAGCTCCCGACTACATTCCAGGAAACACTGGGGTTAAGAACACAGTCCACAATGACCTCTGAACAGTCATCAACCTCCTTAACTGCTAAGTGTCTGTGAGTGACTTCAGCTTTCAGTCGCTACAGCTCAGTGGCAGCTCCAAATGCAGGTGTCCATCCAATAACCTTGTCTGAGCGGGAAATGCAGACTCAGTCAAAAGGCACTGGCAAGTTCTCACTAACACAGCCTTTGTTCTTTGATTGCACAAAATAAACCAGCTTACTTTGCCAATGTTCTCTGAACAAGGCCAGCAACACTTACAGGAATAGAGGATATTTCATTCCAATTGATTTGACACTCAGTTTACCCATTCTTTGCAACTGCTGAACATTTTTAATCCAAATGACTACAGGAACTTCAATGTCAAATGATGATTTAGCAAATAATGTTGAGCAGTCCTTGCTTCTACTGCTCTGGAACTGATGCAAACACAGAGGCCCAACAAGCTTGCATTTTTTTTTTTCAGCTAGAAAGCATGATCTTCAACCATAGCTAGCAACAAAAAAAAAAAAAAAGTTTTTCTTTCTTCAGTGCAGACCTGGGCCCTTTCAGACTGATTATTCCTCATTGTAGCTAATATTAAAAAGATTAATCATAGCGGGGAGAGGCACAAAGAGGATTAAAATTCCTGTTTCTTTTGCACTAGGCCTGAAAAATGTGCATGCTGTGCAGAGTATACACTGCGTACTAGAGAATGGCATTAAAGCATCATGACATAAAGTGGTCATATCATGAGAAAATAAAAAAATGTATTGACATTTTGAAATAAAACAGATCATCATATCAGTCCAATATTGAATGTTTGAACACATGAATGACCAAATTTACACGTCAACAACACATATTTGGTGTTCAGAAACTTGGCCCGCCCAGCCACTATGAAGTAATAAGAAGGAAGCAGGACAGATACTATTATTCCTAAATATTGATGGATGCTGCATAATATTTGTACTGCCGGTTTCTAGTTTCTAGTTGGCTTTTCTGTTTGACTTGCTACTCACTGTGAATTTGGTGACAGTAGGTAGAAAGTTTTTTCAGCTGAAATCGGTCTGTGCTTAACAAAATTCAAACCAATGCCACCAGTGGCCGGAACTGGAAGTGTTATTGTAATGTACAGGCATAAGTGAGTTCCAATTACTAGGTGAAATGTCCACAGAGTGGCACCAAAAGCGAGTTTTTAGTTGAAAATTATGTAATACCTAACTGTCTGTGGAGTTAAAGTGTAATATTAGAGAGAAAATGCAATCTTCGAATCGTGCTCATCATTGATAATATAACATGCCTACTTCCTTGTTTCAATGGGACCAGAACCCACCAGATGCATAAAGTTGAACTCCGTTCCTCTTTTGTTACATGTAAAACTTAATTATATGACCACTTTAACAGCCCTGTTGCACATATCTGTGTATTGTAAAGCACTTTTGTTAGTCCCAATTTCTTTCTCTCCAACATAATACTTTATTGTGACATAAAACAGTAGATGCACAGAGAATTGTTGCAGTTTCCCTTAAACTCTCTGTGTGTGCTTCATAATGCACATATTGTATGATCAGACAGGCAGCAATGAATGCCTTCAAAGATCAGTGAGTCCCATGGTCTCTATGCAGTCTGTATTATACTTTTTATGAGATGCATATCAGGCTGTGGATTTGAGAGAACCAGAGGTAACAAGTTTATAGAGATTACTGTGGTTACCACAGACTCAGCAGTACGTCTGCTCCAGTCCTGCTCTAAATCTCCATGTAACCTTACAGTGATATCAGCCATGCATACTTTAAAGTACAGGAGCACTTGTGCTGCATTACTCCCTGATATAAAATGTTTCATGTATTGCAGGTTTTACAGTGGTCAGCAAAAACCTTTTACATCAAAAAAGCCAGTCACAGAATCTCTTTTCTCTACTTTCGTATTTGTATGTAACTTTATGTGCCATTATGTAAAGAGAACAGTTTTTACAAGAATACCTGTCTAAAACCTCAGTTGTATTTTGCAGCTAATAATTGAACTGAAAAAAAGTGAAAAACTGAGTGTTTATATTTCTTTTAAAATAATTTTAAATGTTAACATGTGTCAACCTACAGGGGAGATGAGATGTCACATACATGTTGGTCGGGTATTAAAACAGGTTTCTCTTGTGTTGAAGCCTCTGGTAAAGAAAAATAAGTTGCTGAAGGACTAAATGAAATTTGGGAGTCTCCATAGTGGAAGACACATGAAGACAAGGCTTTAAGGGATAGTTCACTCAAAAATGAAAATTCTCTCATCATTTACTCACCCTCATGCCATCCCAGATGTGTATGACTTTCTCTCTTCTGCAGAACACAAATTATGATGCAATGATACAATGCAAGTGAATGGGTACCAAAAAGCACATACTGATATTATAAAAGTAATCCATATGACTCCAGTGTTTTATTCCATATCTTCAGAATTGATATGATAGGTGTGGGTGAGAAACAGATCAATAGAAATTCTTCTCCCTTCCCAGTAGGGCATGATATGCTTAAAGAATGTGAATCATCAAAAACACAAGAAAAATAAAGTGAAAGTGCAGATTGACTGAGCAGGGAGAAGAATTTATAGTAAAAAAGGACTTAAATTATGATCTGTTTCTCACCCACACCTATCATATCACTTCTGAAGACATTGATTTAACCACTGGAGTCTAATGGATTACTTTTATGCTGACTGGTGAGATTTTTGGAGCTTCAAAATTTGGGCACACATTCATTTGCATTGTATGGACCAAAAGAGCTGAGAAATTCCTCAAAAAATCTTCAATTTAGTTCAGCAGATGAAAGAAAGTCATACACATCTGGGATGGTTTAAGGGTGAGTAAATGATGAGAGAATATTCACTTTGGGTGAACTTTTCCTTTAAGGCACGGTCACATTTAATTTTGCACAGCATAAAGAAAGAGGTGTAGGCAGATGTTGACGCATGTGAAACCAGCAAAAAACTATTGCCATTGTTCAGTTGTGTGAAGTTTCAAAGAAGCTCAACACTAAAATAATATCCTTGTGAATATTCAGTGTAGCTGTGTATGAAGCACCGTCTCACAGAGGTCACTGCCAAACCAAGCAACTTCCTATTGGTCAATGCAGTGAATTTACCTGTCAAAATTCCCAAACTTGAACTCCACGCAAAATCCGCAAGGGGAAATTCTTCGGCGTCGAATTCATCACACGAAATTCACGATTGTGCGGATTCTCATTGAGATGACTGTATTTCACCCACAGAATTTTGCAGTGCAAAGGTAAATGTGGCCGCGACTTTAAGGAAAACCAAGACCAAGCACCGATCTCAAATGACTCTAGTAGCAGGCAGTTCTTATTTAAGCATTGGGCCCCTTTATGTTTTTCTTTTTTGGTTGAAACTTTCCTTAACATATAACCTATTGAATCGTTATTCCCTTGACATTTTTTTTAACCATCACTGCGACAGCAGAGGTCAGCATGTCAAGGTGAGAAATGTATAGTATGTCTCTTCAGCTTAAAATGTTTCGTGATCAATGCCTGCTACTAATTAACCTGAGTACAGTGTAGAAATAACACAAAGTGTAATTATAGGCTCTGAATGTCTCATAAGACTAAAACATACTGAGATGTGTACACATCGCTAGTCATGGGAGATGGTGCTTTCACAGATACGTTATCTGCTGCTCACTTCAGGGAGAGATAATTCCAGCTCAGAGGTTCTGGCCCTTGAAAGGAATCCAATAAAGCCATCATTTTTATTTTTTTTTGTAAATAAGTCGATTATAACAGCTTGCTTGGCTCTCCTTGAGGCCCCTTCACCCTGGGAGTTGACAAGCTTAAGCTCTTTGAGGTGTGTTGGCTTTCACAGGGTTTGATCGTTACTCAATGGCCCCTCGATAAAACAGTCAATGGCTGCCTCTCCCTTGACCTGAGCAGTAAAACAATTAGGAAACAGTCAGAAGTGTTTCTTATCGATACATCCACTAAAAACCCTCAACCTGTGGGATGTGCATGTGTGTGCTTGTTTATGGTAACCGGTGGTGTTCTCATTGTAGTCTGACTCAACCAAGAGGTCAAGGTTTGGCTGGATAGCATGGTCAAGTTAGCCCCTGTTGGTTGATGCAATAACTACACCATAATTCTGGCAAAAAGCATGTTTCTCTATTGACGGCCATTCAGTATGTAGTTAGCAGTAACATGTATTCTGACAAATTATTTGCAAGCAATATATAAATCACAACTATTTCATTATAAGATAGATGTTCATCAGTGCCATTTTTTTAATTTTATTTTTAGTGAAAGCATGATGTTGCAGCTCAGAACAGTCACTGTAGTGAAGGGCTTGGGACTGTGTTCATTCTGAGATACCATAAGCCAATCAGTCAGTGCGTTTACATGCACAGTTATAATTGAGCTACAGAAGAGTTTTGCATAGCCATGCTACAATCTCTATCTGTGTAAGTATACATGGCACATACACAATTATTAGGAGTACACTAGCATATACAGTAGATGCCCACAAAATACTGTACCTATTTTGGTTTCATGCAGTCTTCAAAAGAGTCTTATCTCAAATGTTATTTTGCATGATATAACCCCTTAAATTCCTTGAAAAATATGCAGTGACTGTATAAATTCTCTGAAATTGCAGACTCTAAACAGCTGGCTCAACTCTTGGGGCATAATTTCACAGATGTAGTTCATAAAGATTAGCTATGCATTAAAAGTTACACACTGCTACTATAGGAAAACAGCTCAGTGTAGAATATTCAACAATAAGGAAGCAGGAAGAGGGGTGGCAGTCCAGGTAAATCAGGCTTTAATGGTTTTCCCCAGTCTAACAAATAGTCTTTGGCTTCTCAGCTTCACAGCAGTGTATTTACTCTTCAGATTCACAACAAGGTGTCTACTTTAGCTTTAGTCATAAGAGACAACATAAACTCATATATAATTAAGGTTAATGGCTTTTCAGCGTTTAGCATCATGATCTGGCAGGTCTGTTTGACTGGGACTCTCTCTCCCTCACTGGTGTTCTCGGCGGCCTTTTCAAGCCCATCTCCATCGTTACTGTAATGAGACACAGGTGTTACATATTATTAATCATATACCCCCACCACCCGACTCAGGCAGGTGACAATGTCCAGCCTGCCAACTCCCCCCCATTCCAGGAGAGGAAATCAGCCACAGCCATCTGTGGCCCTGGCCTGTGGACTACATTAAATTTGAAGGGCTGAAGTGCCAAGTACCAACAAGTGATCCACGCATTAGTATCCTTCATACGGTGGAGCCACTGAAGCGGGCCGTGATCCAAGTGGAGGATGAAGGCCTGCCCCAGCAGGTAGTAGCGGAGGGTTAGGACTGCCCACTTGATGGCGAGACACTCTTTCTCGATGGTGCTGTACTTAGTCTCTCTCAAAGAGAGCTTATGACTAATGTACAGCATGGGGTGCTCCACCCCCTCCACCTCCTGTGAGAGCACGGCCCCCAACCCCCTCTTTGATGTGTCCATCTGTAAAATAAAGGGGAGAGAAGTTAGGAGCATGTAAAACGGCCCACCACAGCGTGCAGATTTCACTCTCGTGAAAGCCCACTGGCACGCCTCCGTCCACTGGACCGGATCTGGTGTCCCCTTTTTAGTGAGATCAGTCAAGGGGCTGGTGACATCAGAAAAATTAAGAACAAACCTTCTGTAATAGCCAGCCAGACCCATGAACTGCCTCACCTCCTTTCTGGACTTGGGACGTGGGCAGGCCGCTGTCTCAGCGGTCTTATCAATTTTGGGAAGTACCTGCCCATGACCCAAGTGGAAGCCCAGATACCGTACTTCCACCTGCCCAATTGTGCACTTTTTTGGGTTGCCATGAGCCCTGCCCACCTCAGCGACCACAGCACGGCTCTCAGATGCTGCATATGCCTCTGCCAATCATTACTGTATATAACGATATCATCTAAGTAGGCAGCGGCATATGCAGCATGTGGCCGGAGGATCTTATCCATGAGGCGCTGGAACGTGGCGGGAGCCCCGAACAAACCGAACAGAAGAGTGATGAATTGGTGTGCGAAATCCGAACGGTGTGGAAAAGGCCGTTTTTTTTCTCGGGATAATGGAGTTAAGGGGATCTGCCAATATCCCTCAGTTAAATCCAGTGTGGAATAAAATTGAGCCGCACCCAACCGATCGAGCAGTTCATCAATTCGGGGCATTGGGTACGTGTCAAATTTAGACACCCCATTGACTTTCCAGTCATCAACACTGAACCGGACTGACCCATCACTCTTCTTTTTTTTTTTTTTACCCAATTTGGAATGTCCAGTTCCCAGTGCGCTTTTTAAGTCCTCGTGGTCACGTTGTGATTCACCTCAACCCACGCATCTTATCACATGGCTTGTTGAGCGCGTTGCCACGGAGACATAGCGCTTGTGGAGGATTCACGCCATCCACCGCGGCATCCGCGCTTAACTCACCACGTGCCCCACCTAGAACGAACCACATTATAGCGACCACGAGGAGGTTACCCCATGTGACTCTACCCTCCCTAGCAACTGGGCCAATTTGGTTGCTTACTAGCGAACTCCAGGGGCCCCCCTGACCCGTCACTCTTAGGTACAAGAACAACCGGGCTCGCCCAATCGCTGTGCGATTCTTCTATTACCCCCATTTTGAGCATTGCCTCTAATTCGTCCCGAATTACCTTTTTCTTGTGCTCGAGTATGCGGTATGGCCGACTACACACAACCACTCCCAGTGGAGTCTCAATATGGTGCTGTATGAGGTTAGTGCGACTGGGGAGAGGAAAGAACACGTCCACAAACTCTTTTTGCAACCTGGCCACCTCCGTGAGCTGGGACGTGAGAGGTGGTCTCCACAAGGGACCGGGGTGAATGGATCGGCTTTGAACTTCACCTCTAGCTCGAGCTCCGCCCTCTCCGGAACTACCATCGCCATGGATACGGGGACCAGCTCTCTCCGTAATTTGAGGCTGAGGTGGTAAATTTGACGTGCCCCGTCTCTATCCGTTCGTTTAACTTCATAATTGAGGTCCCCGACTCGCCATGTAACCTCAAAGGGTCCTTTCCACTTGGCGAGTAATTTCAAGCTCGATGTGGGGAGTAATACAAGTACTTTGTCTCCCGGTGAAAATTTCTGTAGCTGGGCACCACTATTATATAGCCGGCTGTGTGTCTCTTGAGCTTGGAGCAAATTCTGTTGTGACAACTGACCCAGTGTGTGTAGCTTTACTCGAAGATCAAGGATATACTGAATTTCATTTTTGCTCTGGGAAGGTCCTTCCTCCCACGCTCCCGTATGACGTCAAGCACCCCTCGGGGCCGGTGTCCATACAGGAGCTCAAAGGGGGAAAACCCCATGGAGGCTTGTGGGACCTCCCTGACTGCATATAATAGGGGGTCCAGCCATTTGTCCCAATTTGGCGTCCTTGTTTACGAACTTACGAATCATATTTTTCAGGGTTCGATTAAATCATACCACCAGCCCGTCAGTTTGCAGATGATAAATGCTGGTGCAAATCGATTTAATCCCCAGCAATTAATAAAGTCTGCATAGTGTTCGTGACATAAACGTTGTGCCTTTGTCGGTGAGGATTTCTTTCAGAATCCCCACCGGGAGATAATTTTGAAGAGTGCCTCCGCAACACTGCATGCTGATATGTTGCGTAAAGGCACTGCTTCCGGATATCGTGTTGCATAATCCACCAGGACTAATATAAAGTGGTATCCGCATGCTGACCGTTCTAATGGCCCGACGAAGTCCATACCAATTCTTTCAAAGGGGGCCTCGATTAATGGTAATGGGCACAACGGTGCTCTTGGTGTGGCCGGTGGATTCACCAGCTGACATTCACAGCATGCCGCACACCACCTGCTTACATCCCCGTGAATGCCCGGCCAATACAAGCGATTCATCAAACGGTGTAGTGTTCTTTCTTGCCCTAAGTGACCCGCCTGAAAGTGTTTCCCACTCCAGCACCATCAGGTCGATAAGATCATCCATGTCGCGCCATTCCTTGGCCAGCATCTATCTGCGGCAGGTATCACGGAGCTGTTGGACAAACGCGAACGGGTGGCCGACGTCGCTCAAGGTGAGGGAGCGGAATCGCTGATGGTGTTGTTCGGGGCTCTGGCCAATCCGTTTCAGCTTGGCGTAGTCCAGGCAGTCCTCAGCTGGTAGTTGCTGCACCTATTGGGTTCGCGGCCAGCTGGATGCGGTGGCCGACTGCTCAAAGAAACTCAGGTACAACTCCGGCTCGTCCTGGGGGCCCATCCATTGGAGCAACAGCTGTGGCTTCGTCACTGCTTTCAGGGCCGTGGTGGAGGAACCGCCTGGAGCTAACCAGCTCCGCAAGGCCTGCCGATCCTTGGCTTGGGCTTGGAGGAGCTCCTGGAAGCACCATTCTTGCGCGAGGAAGGTTTGGTGGTGGGACTCCTGGATGCTGGCCAGGGCATGGATGACTTCGTCCAGCAGTGAAGTGTCCATGGCGACCAGTCTTCTTCTTTATTCCCGGGTTTTGGCACCAGTGTAGAGGATTCAACAATAAGGAAGCGGGAAACAAGGTGGCTGTCCAGGTAAATCAGGCTTTAATGGTTTTTCCCAGTCTAACAAACAGTCTTTGGCTTTTCAGCTTCACATCAGTGTATTTATTCTTCAGCTTCACAACAAGGTGTTTACTTTAGCTTTAGTCATAAGAGACAACATAAACTCATAAATAATTAAGGTTAACGGCTTTGCAGCGTTTAGCTTCACGATCTGGCCGGTCTGTGTGACTGGGACTCTCTCTCCCTCACTGGCATTCTCGGCGGCCTTTTCAAGCCCATCTCTGTCATCACTGTAACGAGACACAGGTGTTATATCATTAATCACCAGTTGATGGCCCTTACTGCTTCCTCTCTCCCCAGTGACAGACACATGACCACGTCCCGCTCCACACTCAGTCTTATTAATTCCAGTTTTAGAGGGGCCATTTAGTGGTGACAGACAACACCATGAAGGGCAGACAGCCCAGCCAGTCAAGAGTCAGCCAGAAAAAACAAACTACATGAGGCACAATGAATATCATCACTGGTATTAGTATCTTGATTGAGCTATGCTACAAAAACGATCCTAGAACACTTACTGTTTGGGCCAAAGATGAGATGGGAAAGGCAGTCTACCAATGTTATAAAAAATATGCAATCTGTCCTAAAATGCTAGTGAATTGTGGCATAAGGCTGCAACATATATCATTGTCCATGGTATGCAAATATTGTCTAAGACATTTCAATTCTACCATATTTATCAATGCTGGAAAATGCATTTACGACATTTAAAATCTGCTCTTATTGTAGTGTTACTGGATATTCTTTGGAAAAATCATGCTGGGATAACATGGATCAACAGTAGAGCTCTCCAACCGCCTGGTTTGTGTCAGTTTTTCAAGTATGACTTCGGGTTTATTTTTTCAATTTATTAAAAAATAAACAGGCCTAACTTGTTTCGCACATGCGCTGTCACTCATAGACACGCATGAGTTAGTGGCTGTTTACACCAAACGTGTTTTTGCACACATCTGCTCTGTTTTTCCATTGTTTTCTTATGTACACACATGCTGAATGAATGTCTTTGACTGTTGCACCACTTCTTACTGTTTCTTCAGCGTCTCACGAAGGACCGCCACATTTTTAGACACCTTGTCAAGTTAAAAAGAACAGATTCAAAAAGGCATATCAAGACACCTGCATTCTGTTTAATTTTTTGCACTGTGCCTAGCTTGAGAGTGAGTGATTTCAGATTCAGGTCAGGTTGGGGCTTTAAATCTGATAGTACCGCTCGGGTTTGGTAAGGCCGTGTTTCATGGTCTCGGATTCGGGTCAGGTTCGGGTTTCATTTTAAGGCCCGTGCAGACATCTAATCATCAGGTTTTCCATGAATTTTGAGTGCATGTTGTCATTAAAGCAAAAGTGGGGTAAACCAAATACAAATAATTCTGAAATTCATGTTAATTTTTCATTTCATCTTTTCATTTGAATTGTTAGGCTGATACTGTAATATAAACTGTAATGAAAACAAATCTTGTAAATTAGAAGCATTTTCACAAATGAACTCATTTCTTTTTGAACCCGACTGTGTACTGTATGTATAATAAAATTATGTCTCTTCAACACCTTGAACTTTTTTGAGATCAGTGTGGGACCAACAGACGTCCATCATCAGCAGAAATCTCCAGGCATCTGGGCTGTCTGTGTGCCTTTCACAATACTTGTTTTCATGTTTATGTTTTCCTATTTGCTTTGGCTGAAAAATATCTGAAAACATATTTTTAGCCCCTTCAAACTGCTCTCTGTGTGTATATGTTTGAGGATGAAAGCATGCAGGCTTTTACACACATTTTTGGCAGTATAGTCTGAATTCACAGGAAGCAGTGGATATGTTTACATGTGCCTCTCCATCAACAGATCTGTTGAGCTTTCACTCTGAGATGATGAACTAGACGACATGAGCAAATCACTGACAACTACACAGCCAGTGCAGCCAGCAGTCAGCATGCACAAAAGAGCCATACACTGATGGAGGTCCAGTTCCACACACAAACACACTCAAACACTCACACATAGACTGACAGATTTAAAAGACTGACAGACATGTTCACATGCACATAAAACAAGAAACGTAATCACTCATAAAGTCTGTGTAAAGTCTATGTGTATATGTAAAAACATTGACAAAAGTCCTTGCATGATCTATTATGTTTCCAGATATGGGCAGTTTCCATGTAGCCAAGGGCGTAGATTTGGTTTGAATATTGGGTGGGTTGCAGCGTGAGGGGTTGTACTTGCTAGTTTTGATATCCCCCCTGGAAACTACGCCCCTGCATGTAGCATTTGTTTTTTTTTTTTTGTTTTTTTTTTGTGTTTTTTTTTAACTTTGTTTTGATTTAGTTGTTTTGGTATTTCTTAACAAGCAGATTATTCAGATGTCTGTATAACCCTTGCATCACTTTCAGTTTTACCCCATATAGGGACTGAAAAGTTGTAGCTGTGCACAAGTCAGACATGAAGTCCGTTTTGCCTTTGTCGTTTTGAATCTTTTTCGGAAACATTTTGCTGTCTGACCTAAAAGCACACCTCATTTCTCTTCCTTTTCCTCATATCTCTCCAGAATACTTCTCTTTCATGATGAATGTTAATGCATTAGCCTGTCCGCCAGCTAGTTACACATGAACAGCAGAAGTCTTTAATCTCAATCTGTCTTTCTCTCTCTCCCCGTGCCCCCCAACTCCCATTGTAGTAGGAGTCTGCATGGAGCCTGTCAGTCAGGTTTTCAGAGAGATAGGCAGCAGAGATGTGAAGCAGAAGATAAACTGCTGTGAGGTGAGACAAGGTGAGACAAAAGGGAGCATTTTTAGTGGCTGCTTTGCCAGTTATCAGCAGGTCAGATCTCATTAGCCGTGTGATTTATGGAAACTGCGGAAGGGTCACAGAGTAGAGGGAGTTGAGATTCAATGGTGATAGTGAAAGTGTCATGGAATTTTTTTTTTATTTATTTATTTTTTTTTATTTTGCAAAAAGAATCTAGCCCTCTATTGTCAGCAGCCCTGCAGCTCTTGCCTGGTTGCCTACTAAAGCTAAGCAGGATTGAGCCTGGCAGTATCTGGGTGGGAGACCTCCTGGGGAAAACTAAGGTTGCTGCTGGAAGTGGTATTAGGGAGTCAAGCAGGGGGTGCTCACCCTGCGGTTTGTGTGGGTCCTAATGCCCCAGTATAATGACGGGGACACTATACTGTAAAAAAAAAAGCACCGTCTTTCGGATGAGACATCCTGACACTCTGTGGTCATTAAAAATCCCAGGGTGCTTCTCGTAAAGAGTAGGGGTATAACCCCAGTGTCCTGGCCAAATTCCCTCCATTGGCCCTTATCTATCATGGCCTCCTAATAATCTTCATCCCTGAATTGGCTATATCACTCTACTCTCCTCACCACCAATAGCTAGTGTTTGGTGAACGTTCTGGTGCAGAATGGCTGCCGTCGCATCATCCAGGTGGATGCTGCACACTGGTGGTGGCTGACGAGTCCTCCTAACTATGTAAAGTGCTTTGAGTGCCTAGAAAAGTGCTATATAAATATAAGGAATTATTAATTAATTATTATTATTATTATTATCTTTTTAAAGAAACAGATCCCTAACTGTTCATTCATTAGATTAGATTAGAGTAGATTAGATTCAACTTTATTGTCATTGGCTCTGTACCTGTACTCCGCACAATGAAATGCAGTTAGCATCTAACCAGAAGTGCAAATAGCAATATGTATATATATATATATATATATATATATATATATAAGTAAATAAAATAAAGATTTTTATGGAGTGCAAAGTTATGAGGTAGAGAAGCAGAGACCAGCTCAATACAAATGTCTATGAATACAGTACAAGGTGCAAATGAAGAAGTATAAACACTGAAGGTGCATTGTACAGAATTAAGTATAAATATGTAAATATATATGAATGGCTGGTGACCATAACAGTGCAAGTGGCATCAAGAGGTAAAAATTATGTGCAAGGAAATGTGCAAGGGAATGAGCAAAAAAAAAAAAAAAAAAAAAAAAAAAATGTAGTCTGAGTGGGATTTAGTGTTCAGCACCTGAGTTTAGAGTTCAGTAGGCTGACAGCTGAGGGAAAGAAACTGTTCCTGAGTCTGCTGGTGCGACAGTGAAGACTCCTATAGCATCTCCCAGATGGGAAAGGAGTTAACAGACCATGGTTGGGGTGAGAGGTGTCTTTGATAATGCTTCTCACCCTCCTTAGGCAGCGTTTGTGGTGAATGTCTTTGATGTAGGGTAGCTGAACACCAGTGAAGTATTGGGCAGTTTTCACCACCTGCTGGAGGGCCTTCTGGTCTGAGACAGTGCAGTTGCCATACCACACTGTGATGCAGTTTGTTAGTATACTTTCAGTAGTGCAACGGTAAAAGTTCAGCAAGATGTAAGGGGACAGATGAGCTTTCCTTAACTTCCTAAGGAAGTAAAGGCGCTGTTGTGCCTTGTTGATCAGAGTGGAGGTGTTGTAGGTCCAGGAAAGATCTTCAGAGATGTGGACACCCAGGAACTTGAAGCTAGTCAAACACTCCACTTCGTCCCCATCAATGTAGATGGGAGTGTATGTGTGGCCCTTCCGAGTCTGCTGGTAGTCCACAATCAGCTCCTTGGTCTTCTGGGTGTTGAGTGTGAGATTGTTGTTGGCACATCACACTGCCAGGTGCTGTACCTCTTCCCTGTAGGCTGTCTCATCGTCGCTGCTGATCAGGCCTACCACCATGGTGTCATCTGCAAACTTGATTATGGAGTTGGAGCCATGCTCAGGTATGCAGTCGTGGGTGAAGAGGGAGCAGAGGATTGGACTCAGTACACAGCCCTGTGGTGCACCAGTGTTCAAAGTGAGGGTGGAGGAGTTGTGGTTGCTGATCCTAACAGACTGTGGTCTGTTAGTGAGAAAGTCCAAGGTCCAGTTGCAGAGGGAGGGGCTGATGCCAAGATCAGTGAGCTTGGAGATCAGCTTGGATGGGATCACAGTATTGAAGGCAGAACTGAAATCAATGAATAGCATCCTGACATATGTGTTGTTTTTGTCCAAGTGAGTCAGGGTGGAGTGAAGAGCTGAGGTGATAGCATCCTCAGTTGACCTGTTGGGTTTGTAGGCGAACTGATATGGGTCCAGTGTTGGGGGCAGGCATGTTTTCAGGTGGGAGAGGACCAGCCTCTCAAAACACTTAGCGATGATGGGAGTAAGAGCAATGGGGCGGAAGTTGTTCAGGGCCACTGCAGCAGCATGTTTTGGTACTGGTACAATGGTGGCTGTTTTGAAGCAGGTGGAGACAATGGCCTGGGCCAAGGAGAGGTTGAAAATGTTGGTGAAGACATCTGCCAGCTGTTCTGCACAGGCCCTGAGCATTCGGTCAGGGATGCCATCAGTGCCAGCAGCTTTATGTGCATTCACTCTGCTCAGGTTGGAGCACACGTCACTGGTGGAAAATGTGAGCGGCAGATCATCAGGTGGGAGCTCAGCTTTTATGGGTGGTTCTGTGTTTCCACGATCAAAGCGAGCATAAAAGGTGTTCAGTTCATCTGGAAGGGTGGCATTACTGGTTGGGGGGTACTGTTTGCTGGTTTGTAATCTGTGAGGGCATGGATGCCTGTCCACATACGTCGGGGGTCATTTTTCTTACATTTTTCCTCAATCCGCAGTTTGTAATTGTGTTTGGCTGCTTTAATTCCCCTCTTCAGATTGGCCCCGGATAAATTGTAGGCTTCCCGGTCGCCAGATCTGGATGCAGCATCACGTGCCTTCAGCAGGAGTCGGACTTCCTTGTTCATCCAGGGTTTCTGATTGGGGTATGTTTTAATTGTTTTATGGGTGGTTACCATGTCGATACACCTGTTGATGTGTTGCAGAACAGAATTTGTGTAGGTATTAATGTCCGTGTGTGAGTCCAGGTTGGCCTGAGAAGCAAACGCATTCCAGTCTGTTATGGAACTCATGCTTTAGTGAAGAGTCTGCTCCTTCCAGCCACACTTTTACAGTCCTCACTGTGGGTTTCACACGTTTGATGATGGGGGTATATTTGGGGAGTAGGAACAGGGATAAGTGATCAGATTGTCCAACATGGGGGAGGGGGGTGGCTTTGTAGGCATCAAAGATGTTTGTATAAACATGATCAAGAGTGTTGTCTTCTCTTGTAGGGCAAGAAATGTTTTGATAAAATTTGGGGAGTGCTGTCCTCAAATTGGCGTGATTGAAATCCTCAGCAATGATAAAAGCTCCGTCCAGATGCGTTGTTTGCAGTTTACTAACAACAAAAGAGAGTTCCTTCATGGCTAGCTTAGCATTAGCATCCGGGGGTACATATACTGCAGTGATTATGGTAGATGTAAATTCACGGGGCAGGTAAAAGGGTCTGCATTTGATAAAGAGGTACTCAATATCAGCAGAACAGTGGGATTTGGTAATAACAGCATTGGTGCACCAAGTTCTTTTACATAGACGCAAACACCCCCACCTTTTCTTTTCATGTAATCTGGTTTATGAGAGCACATTTACATTTCATACATTTTGCCTGAATTTGTCCTCAAACAGACAACCACAGAATGTCAATAATGTATCTCTGTGAAGGAATCTGTGCACATATGTGTTCGGGGCTGTATCCACCATAGACATTAAGACCCCCCCACCCCTTACCCCAAATATTCAGATTAATTTTAAACCGATATGGGTTTGTCAATGATTAATTCTCAAAGGTGAAATGTGTCTTTTCTAACCCACCATCAGAGTCAGCAAACAGAATTGCAGAAAAATGACTGTCTGCGTCCAAATACACATACTTGCCTATATAATATGCTCAAAGCAGTATGTCAATGGAATAGGGTGTCTGACTCCCCAGAAATACCCTGGATTGGATGACCTTCTACATCCGGCAATATTCAGAAGTGCTCATCCACTGGACACTTTACTGTCCCATAATGCCAAAGAAGCAGAGGAGACGTCACTCTGAAAACAGTCAGGATTATTTTCACATTTCTTACTCTTCATATATTCGGGTCAAGGGACTATGCCCACTTTCCCGTATGAAGTATGTCCAGGAATGTATTCATTTTGTTCCCTCAGGCTATCTATCTCATGAACAGTTAAATTGCCCCATTGAGCAATAACTATGTGCAATACACAGTTTACTCTTTTTTTATATTTATCCAACACATCCAACCTCTTCTGCCATTTCATTCCTCTGGGAAAAAAACCCAAAAACGAACAAAAAACAAGCAAAAAAAAAATAAATAAATATATATATATATATATATATATATATATATATATATATATATATATATATATATATATATATATATATATATATATATATATATATATATTTGCACTGTACATAACAGATAACAGATTTGTATTAGATTGCACTACGTATGTGTATGTGACTATGTATGTATGTGTGTGTCTGTGTGTGTATGTACATATGTGTATAACTATTTTTTATTTTTTATTATTATCTATGTCTTGCTGCTGTTTTTGTATTGTTTTTATATTGTTGTAAACTGGAAGCTCCTGTCACCAAGACAAATTCCTTGTATGTGTAAGCATACTTGGTAATAAATCTGATTCTGATGCTGATTCTGATACTACTCACCTGCCTACCTAAAGAAGGTACTTTTTTAACATTCTTCATCAAAAGCAGTACATACTCTGGGCTGATTAGGATGCTCAAACAAACAGAAATGTTCTGATAGAGCCACAGTGTTTATATTTTGTGTGTGTGTGTGTGTGTGTGTGTGTGTGTGTGAATCAACCTCATTCAGCCAATATAATTCTTATAAGCCTTACTTATAATTCTCTCTGCTTATCAAGCTGGGATAGAGGGTATTTGACATATTTTAAGTATTTTAAAATTGCACACAACACCTTTGAATTTTTACATTTTGTCCTCCCAATGCTTTATATGTGGTTAGATCCTTGCAGGTATTGGATCTCATATTGTTTGGTTATTTAGCCTACTTAAAGCATGTTCTTGTGCTAACTCACAATAATCAAATGAAAGTCCCACCTCTCAAATCTTTCCTCATTAACTTGGAATATCCGCTTGAGTTGAGGACATTCCCAAACATTACAAAACAGAGAGCCAACTCCACTGACCATAGATAAAACAGTGAGCTGCCACACCCTGCATGGAAAAAAGGTCTCCAGATCTGAACATGTCTCCACTCACTCCTGAGCTTTGACTCAGGTCTTGTGTGTCCACACAGAGCCCAGGATGTGGGAATGTGGTCATTGTAATGGAATTCACTGCATTCATCATGTTCCTGCTAAGTGTTTCCTGGAAACGACGGCCCCTCTGTTGCCCAGCAGTTTTCGGTTGTGATCCAAAAATGACATTCAAAAAAGACACTGCAGTTCTCATCTTCAACAATCAACTGATTTCTCCATGGAATTACATCACCTGGTTGAATCAATGGTCTGTAAAGTCCTTTTGGGATGCACTTTGGGTAAAACACAACGTAACTGTAGATGTCACATTGTCTTTGGAGCTGATCCCCCACACATGGATTTAGAAATGACTCTCTGTGCGTGTCCACTGGTTCAGAGATGAGCAGATGTTCTCAATTCAGTCTCTGTGGGAGCTAAGTGACACTCATGCCAGGAACTGTGGCTGGGTTAATAAAAAAGTGTATTAAATTGACACTGTTTGTATACATTAGGCATTGGGAAATAAAGTGTCTTTCAGCTTTAATCATGTGTAAAATGACCCCAAATTGTAACTGGACACTTGTGGACACTTAGATTGCATGAATTACATTGCAGTAGATAACAAATTATCAAATAAAGTGGCAAATGCAAACAAATGATTCCATAGAAGAATATATTTGTGCAATGACATTTAAGCAACTGTTGTCAAGGTGAGTTTTAGTGTATTTATGAAGTGATTTATTGTCAAGTTCTCATACAGGTGTCCTAACAGAGTAGCCACAGGTGTAGTTCATCACATTAACTATGGACATGTTCCACTAAGTTCTAACTGTCTTTGACAATAAGCTGTTCAAATACTTATAAAATAAATGCTACTTGGTTTGATGTTTTGTTATACAGTAAATTGCAAAGAAATGCATATATTTTTAAGTATGGCTTAAGTGTTAAAATACTTTTGGACCCCTGTAGATAATATATGGTAACTGTATGATTGTGTGTTGAAAGCAATCACAGACCATACTAAAACAACCACACTGCTGAACATTTTACAGATACACCATCAAAGTGGTAGACCTCTAGCCTTTTGAATGGAATTGAGCAGATTTCTTATGTGCCAGTGGACATGCAGACTAAGAGTTGTTTTTACCTGAGTGTGACGTCCATGTGAAGACAGGAATTTAGCATGAGGACTGATAAACAGCTTTGAGCAAATAAAGAGGCCATCAGCTCACCAGCTCCTGGCTGCCAGCACAACATCGCTCTCACTTTATACAGAGGTGTTGAGTGCTGGAGACAAAGTGAACAGCCGGTGATTTAAGATCCAGTGAATAGAGTCAGTGCTATCTCTGCAGCACAGCTACATCACAGGGTTTTGCTCAAGAATAAAGACTTGTTCCTGACAGATGCTTTGGTGTTAATTAAGATGAATCGCCTCTGGTTTCAGCGCAATAGTGAATTTTTAAAGTGTTTCTGGATCACAGAGAAATTCAAAGTAGTTCAGATCTACAGGTGCCCCAAAAATTATCTGGACACTTGATGACACTTAAAAATGTATGAATGTCACTGCTTTAGATATCAAAATATCAAACAAAGTGACATTTATTTTAAAGAATGATAGCACAAGTGTACTTTTTTCTTTTTCACACATTTATTTCACACACACACAAAACAAATTGTTTGTTAGGTTTGTGTTTGTTAGGTTTATAATGAAAAAATAAGTAAACAATAAAGTAAAAAAAAAAGTAAAAAAATAAATAAAAATAAAAATATTGAATAAATAGAATAGTACAG
The DNA here is from genome assembly GCF_019703515.2 of Myxocyprinus asiaticus. NCBI lineage: Eukaryota > Metazoa > Chordata > Actinopteri > Cypriniformes > Catostomidae > Myxocyprinus > Myxocyprinus asiaticus. The sequence continues at coordinate 38,502,010 of NC_059366.1, forward strand.
TAAAAAAAAAAAATATATATATATATATATATATATATATATATATATATATATATATATATATATATATATATATATATTTGGGTATGATGCGACAAGCTTTGCAGATCCTCTCTTACTCTGTCAGGTTGTATGGGGACCGTCGGTGGACAGCCATTTTCAGGTCTCTCCAGAGATATTCAATTGGGTTCAAGTCCGGGCTCTGGCTGGACCACTCAAGGACATTCACAGAGTTGTCCATAAGCCACTCTTGCATTGTCTTGGCTGTGTGCTTAGGGTCATTGTCCTGTTGGAAGGTGAACCTTCAGTCCAGTCTGAGGTCCTAAACACTCTGGAACAGGTTTTCATTAAGGATATCTTTGTATTTTGTGTTCAGCTTTCCTTCAACCCTGACCAGTCCCCCAGTCCCTGCCGCTGAAAAACACCCCCACAGCATGATGCTACCACAACCATGCTTCTCTTTTGGGATGGTACTGCGAAGGTGATGAGCAGTGTCTGGTTTCCTCCAGACATGCCACTTGGAATTGAGACCAAACCGTTCAATCTTCATTTCATCAGACCAGAGAATCTTGTTTCTCACAGTCTGAGAGTCCTTTAGGTGCTTTTTTGCAAATTCCAAGCAGGCTTTCATGTGTCTTGCATTGAGAAGTTGCTTTCGTCTGGCCACTCTGCCATAAAGCCCAGAATGGTGGAGTGTTGTAGTGATGGTTGTCCTCCTGCAAGTTTCTCCCATCTCCACACATAATCTCTGGAGCTAAACCAGAGTGACTATCGGGTTCTTGGTCACCTCTCTTACCAAGGCCCTTCTCCCCAATTGCTCAGTTTGGATGGACAGCCAGCTCTAGGAAGAGTCCTGGTTGTTACAAACTTCTTCCATTTAAGAATTATGGAGGCCACTGTGCTCTTGGGAACCTTCAATGCAGCCAAAATTGTTTTGTAGCCTCCCCCAGATCTGTCCCTCAACACATTCCTGTCTCTGAGCTCTGCAGGTAGTTCCTTTGACCTCATGGCTTGGTTTTTGCACTGATATGCATTTTCAGCTGTGAGACCTTATATAGACAGGTGTGTGTCTTTCCAAACCATGTCCAATCAATTGAGTTTGCCACAGGTGGACTCCAATAAAAGTGTAGAAACATTTCAAAGATGATCCAGAGAAATGGGATTCACCTGAGCTATATTTGTTAAATGTCATAGCAAAGGGTCTGAATACTTATGTCAATGTGATATTTCTGTTTTTTCTAGTTATCAAAAATCAGATTTTTTCTTTGTCATTATGGGGTATGGAATGTAGCTTGATGTGAAAAAAAAAATAATTTAAAGCATTTTAGCATAAGACTGCAACATAACAAAATGTGAAAAAAAGGGGTCTGAATACTTTATGAATGCACTGTATATATATATATATATATATATATATATATATATATATATATATATATATATATATATATATATATAATTTATTTATTTATTTTAAAAACATTTTTTTTTTTTTGGAAGCAGATGAAGAGCACTTCAATACAGTATGTCCCGCCCAAACTTCCAGCTTCAGTAGGAAATACTGTATGTCTACAGAGGAAGGAAACTAAGCCTGTCAAGCCATTTAAAGCGGTCTTAAAAGGTCTTTCTCCCATCTGATTTGATTTATTGAAATATTGCATTTTTCTGTTCTGTTTGTTTTCCTGTTTTTCCATTGCATTTGCTTTCTGTTGTTTTGGTTTACTTCTAAGTAATTTTGTTTCGATGTTATAACATTTATTGTCTTTTGATTTGTCTTGTTTTCTGTAATTAATTGCTTTTCATGCTGTTTTCTTATTTAACATGCTCTGTATAGCGAAATTGAGGTATAGAAAGACACTATATAAATATTGCCTTATTATAATTATTATTATCATTATAAAATGTACTGTATGTAGTCATGTTTATTTAAACAGTCTTCCATATTACACCTGGAAGTAATGGCTCATTACTCTGTCAGTATAAATGATGTGTATATTAGACAGGGGCCAGTGTGAGGCATTTGTTTTTCCTTATGCTAAATGTTTGTAGTATGACATCACAGTCTCATGATGTAATGGTGCTTTAACAGAGTGGTTTTCAGGCTACAGTACGTTGCACTCGTCGCCACTGTCAATCCAGTCTCTGTGCTGTGTGCTGTTTTCATGAGTGCTTAATGTTAGTCTTAAACAAATAATTCACCAAAAATGTTAAATTCTGTCATCATTTACTCACTGCTTGCGTATGCAATGTGAATGCTGTAACCTGTTATCATGAAATAAATATACACCTCTTGCGTGTGCTGTGTGAAACAGACCTTAGTCTGTCACTGATAAACAAACATTAGCAGCACTAAGAAACTCTTTCTCATGTGGGTCACATTTGTGTAGTGGTTTATGTGTGTCAGTATGCTTTTAATGTAGTTCTATATGTATAAGCACAGTCTCTCTGTGTTCACAGGTAGTTTGATGACATGTCCATGGGTCCAGTGTTTTTGAGGCAACTGTGTTTGTGAGCAAGCTCTGACCTCATTGGGTGGTAAGTAGATGAGTTCCTTCCTTTCACAGACCTGAGCTCATACCTAAACAAATACCTAATCCGTAGACCCAGTGCATTGGCTAATCTTCCTCCTTCACACAGCCCTGTTTGCTCGTTCAAATGGCTTGTTTTTTCCAAGACTATTTGTTAATTACACATCAGATGTGCTGTGTCATCCTATTTGTACTTACTGAAATCTATTAGACAAAAACATCCAGAGCTGAGGCAACGTGACTAATTAAAACATTTCAAATGACTATAATTACAAGCTAATTAAAGTAAGAGAGTGTTTTTTAGATTTCTGTGGACATAAAGGACAGAATTCATTCTGTCATCACTAGCAAAAGCATTTTCATTATCCTTGTTAACACCTTTGAATCTTGAACACTTGAAAAGTGCTGTTTTAATAACAAAAAATTTGAAAATTGATGTAAACATCACAACATTCCGAAAGTTCATGGACCCTGAAATTTCATGTGCCCTGAAAGTTAATGTAGCCTGAAATCAACCTCATTCAGCTCAAAAACTGGAAAGCATCATCCCCATCAGACTTTTAGACATCAGTTTAAATGTGATCACATTTCCCTCTAATGCTGCTTATAGTGTGTTGCACGAACGGCTTCCAAAACACGGGTTCTTGTCTCGCTGAAACCAGGAATTAATCGCGATCAGATAAACAATGGTGAGTGGGATTCGGAGGTTGCGTTTTCACTCTAAAATTTCAGTTTTACTTCACTAATGGTTATGTTTAGGGTTGGGGTTTGGGTTAGAGGCTAGAGCTACTAAAAATATGCATTTCTGTTGACTGTATTACAAAAGTTACCACAAAAAATACAACTCGCTTCTGGTGCCATTCTGTCTAAATTTAAATTGGAAATTGGAGCTTATGTACCCATACGTTCAACAATGCTTCCTGCTTTAGTCACTGGGGGGCAGTGGTTCAATTTAGGTCAGCACAGACCAATTTCATCAGCAAAACGTCTTGGTTATGTGAAGTGTAACCCTGGTTCCCTGAGTAGGAACGAGATGCTGCGTAATCACATTGGGACACACCCTGAGTGTCATGTGGTCTGAAGCCCTTATACAATCACGGTAATTTATTGGCTGATGGCGCTTAAGCGACGCCCCTAGGGAGCTACATCATGGGCTCCATAAAGGCGCTCGCTTTTGCACCATCGAGTCAGATTTTCTGCAGGTAGGCACGAGCCTATGCAGCTGCTAGAGACTATGGCCAGCTTACAGAGTGTCTCGTTCCCTCTCAGGGAACCAGGGTTACACTTCACGTAACCGAGACGTTTCCTTTCGTAGGAACTTGAGCTGCGTAATCGCATTGGGAAAGATATACATTCACGCCATGCGATCAGTAGCTGACAACTGTCTTTGCCCGTGTGGCAAGCATATAGCGGTGCACAAGCAAGCTAAAGCATCTGAATAAAATAGGGAATTGAGTTTACTCCTGTTCCAACAGAAAGAACCTGGGAGCAGGAGTTATACCCTCATCCAGATTATAAAATCTAACAAATGTATGCAGAGAGGACCACCCTGCCGCCACACAAATGTCCTCCAAGGATGCACCTCTAGCAAAAGTCCATGAGGATGCCATGCTCCTCATAGAATGGACTCGAATACCTGAAGGCGAAGGTAAACTGTGTGCTTCGTAAGCACTTGAAATTGCATCAATAAGCCAATGAGACAGTCTTTGCTTGGACATAAAACACCCCTGTTGCGGCCACAAAAGCACACAAACAACTGCTCTGACTTATACCACTGGCTAGTACGGTCAATATAAACTTGCAGTGCCTGAACTGGTCAAAGCATATGCATATGCTTTAATGCTCCTCCGATTCAAATGGGGGAGGATAGAAAGCCTGAAAATTAATAGTCTGCGAGTGAAATGATATAGAAATGACCTTGGGCAAATAGCACAAACAAGGTCTTAACACCACTCTTGAACACCCTCGCACAAAATCCATACATAATGGACTGATCGACGGGATGCAAATCACCAACCCTTTTATACAGTGCCAATGCTACTAGAAGGGCTGTTTTAAGAGTCAGAAACTTATCATCTACTGTTGCCAAGGGCTCAAACGGAGCACCCGAGAGCACCTCTAAAACAACAGATATATCCCATAAAGGAATACAGACAAAAAGGTCTAAGCCTGCATACCCCATGCATGAAACAAGAGACAAGAATGTCTGCTGACAGAGACTCCATTGATGAGTGCATGCTCAGCCGATATAGTGACAACATAGACTTTAAGAATTGCTGGGGCAATCCCAGCCCCAAAACTCTCTTGCAAAAAAAAAATAAAAATCCAGCACTGTATCGACAGGGCAGTGAACTGGATTTTCACCTTGCATTGTACACCAAGACGCAAAAATACACCACTTGAAGGTACAATATATAGCTTCCTAGTTGATGGAGCTCTAGCATTCAGAATGGTATCAACCACAGCAAGGGATAACCCATCATTCAAAAGAGTGCCGGTTGAGGGGCCATACCCTTAACTTCCACAAGTCTGGCCGGGGGTGCCAAATGCTGCCCTGAGCCTGAGACAACATGTCTGTTCTGACTGGAATCACCTGAGGCACTTTCTCCAGGAGAGAGACCAGAGTCAAAAACCATGCTTGAGATGGCCAAAACAGCACCACTAATAAAAGCAGAACCTCCTGAACTTTCTGTAGAACTGTGTGCAGCAGACTGATCGGTGGAAACGCGTGATGACGCATTGTCAGCCACTGATGCACCAACGCATCAATGATGCAGGGGATGATGCCGGGGATGAGAGGGAAAACCAGAGGGGAAAGTGTGACATCTCGCTCGAAGCGAACAGGTCCACTTCCGCTCTGCTGAACCTTCTCCATATTTGTTCCATAATCTGAGAATTAAGCCCTGTCTGAACAGGAGATCCACTCCCAAATTCAACCAGCCCAGGACATGCACGGCTCGTAGGGACAGCACATTGTCCCGTGCCTGCAGAAAAATGCGACATGCCAGTCTCAGCCTGGCATGAGAACGCACTCCTCGCTGGCGATTGATGTAGGACACCACCGTCCTGTTGTCCGACTGGATGAGGACATGGCTGCCTTAAATCTTCGGGAGGAAAATCTTTAACGCCAGCAGCACTGTGAATATCTCCAGACCCCATAGGCTGGATGACCCTTGTATACAGCGCCCCAAACTGTGGAGGAGGCATCTGTCGTTATAACTTTGCGGCGACACACCTGTCCCAAAGGAATGCCCAATATCAAAAGTTGGGTCTGTTTCCATGGTAACAGAGTTTGGAAGAACCCACGCATCACTTTGAAGAGATCATTCAGCACTGAAAAGATCTTGCATGCAACATGTCCGGGGGAATGACAGCGGAAGCTGCGATCATGAGCCACAAAAGCCTGTGAAATGTTCTCCCACTCTGAACATCGTTAGACACTGGAGAAATGACAGAATGTGAACTGGAGACAGACTTGCCTGCATCACTCGTGAATCCAGCTCCACCCCTAGAAACACAGAGTCTGTTTTGCTGGCAACAGGGCACTCTTGTCTAGGTTACACACAGCCCTAGATCAAATCTCAATGTTTGGCAGCCAAAGTGGGCAAACACCAACCAATCGTCGAGATAATTAAAAACATGGATGCCGTGAAGCCTCAAGGGCGTCAAAGCTGCATTTTGTGAAAGTGCGTGGTGCCAGTGCAAGTGAATCTGAGAAAGCGCCTGTGCTTACTGAATATCCATCTGAATGTGGAAATAAACGTCCTTCAAATCTATTGTCACAAACCAGTCCCCCGGCTGCACTTGTGACATCATTTGTTTCTGCGTCAGCATTCTGAATTGACATTTTAATAGAGTGAAATTAAAACGTCTCAAAATCCAGAATGGGATGCAAGCTGACATCTTATTTCGAGACCAGAAAATAATGGCTGTAAAAGCTGCATTCTCTCTGAGAAGGGGGAATCTCCTCTATTGCCCCCTTTTTCTAAGAGTGAGTGAAATTCCTGAATCAAAAACGGGGCTTCCCGAACAGAAACATCTGTCGGAACAACTTCATTGAACACCGGCGGAGGCCGCCTGAATTGAATTACATAACCATGCTTTATCGTTTGAAGTACCCAGTTCGAAATGCCCTACAGCTGCTGCCAAGCCGACATATGGGCAGACAGAGGGATTAATGCATGGCTCTTGCCTGCAGCGTGACCTGTAACCACTAGATGGCATGCTTGGCTTACTTTTGGCAACTGCCTCAGAATCAGCGGCACAGCGGAGGGAAGCCTTCACTCCTTCAATACTGTGGCTGGTTGAATAGAATTTGATAATGTTTTTGCCTTTATTGTATTTAGGCATAAATGATGAGCACCCTGAAATGTATCTACAGCAGGGATGCTGACAAAATAAGCCTTTTCCTTGATATTTGTATGGGGAAAAGTGTATGAACATTGCGGGGGAATGTTTATTTGAGGGGAATTGAGAGCAAGCAGGCTCGCCACAACGGCCCCAGCATTCTTATGGGGGGGACAATGTATGGTGTTTATGTTCACTGTGTTTTGTGTACACTTGTGCTTGATGAACATCGAATTCTGTTATGCATATCTTGAGACCCTTGGTCGTGGAGACAGAATATATATATATATATTTATTTATTTTTTTTATTTTTTTTTTTCCAGCAGAAACCATCAAGGTTTCTTTCAACACCCCATTCTTTCCACTCTTATACGTGACAATCAAAAATCTTACCTCTGTTGAGTAGAAAAGGGCCCTGTGGCTCATTGTGTGCCAGCTGCTCGTTAGATCGAGTGCAGAGGACATGAGGGGTGAGATATATCGCATTGCTCATTTGCCAGGGATATCGTCAGAACCAGTCGTCAGATCGTCAGATCTCTCAGATCTGACTTGGGTCGCTGCCGTGAACAGCTCTCTTGGCACTTAAAATGTGTCGCATGATTTCTTGCCTGCCTCATAAACAGAGCGGAACACTAGAGCTGTGATAAGCCCCTTTGATTCCTTTGAAGTACGTGAATGCTTGTCTTGGAAAGAGATCATGGCATGGCATGTGTAAACAGAGATCTCAAATTCAAAATTTGCATTAGAGAGAGATATAGACATATAGAGAGAGAGACACAAAGAATGTGAGTGTATGTTGTCAGAGTTTGGAGAGCTGAGCTTCCAAACCTCAGAAAGTTGAGTAGGATAAAAAAAAGAAACCAACATAGTAGATCATAAATCATTTTAATCTGTGACTTGGCTCCATTGCAAAAACACAAGAGCTCAATATTACTGCCTCATATTTTTTCTTTGTCCTTTAATACCAAGTCCCCTTTTACTGCAGTAATTCCTCTGAATTAGATGGGACCACAACAGCACAAGCCAAGTATTTCCCAAATCCAGCTTTCCATACCATGGCTTTAAACCAGAGGTTTTTAACTGGTGGGTCATGACCAAAAATTGGTCTGTTCTAATAGGGTCATGGACCCTAGCATTATATGCTAAATGCAAATAAACAATTTGCATTATATGCTAAATGCAAATGCACAATTAAATGGAACTAACCATATGATCATGCATTTAGGATAGCAGGCTAAAGTGGCTTATCAACTTTTAAAAGAGAGTAGAAAATGCTTCCCCTATCTTTCGTTGTTGATGTCAAAGGCTACTTTGTTACTTCACAGTAGCTAGCCATTTAAGGTATATAACAACATGGACATTCCCTGAAGGCAGGAAATGCATTTGTTCTCAAAAATGAATAAAAATATGCAAAGTGAAGAAAATACAACCTAGGCTACATTAAATACGGGTTAGATTAAATACTTGTAACAAGAATAAACATTTGTGCCGACCACAAAGTGTTTTGTGCAGTGAATTATTAGCTTAATAATTCATGCATGAAGAATTTGCAGACAAAAATATATGACTGAGAGGAAATAAAAAGGAATGACACATTTTAATATAAATAACAAAAATATAGGTTGGGATCAGAGTATCAAATTCAGTATCAAAGTTTTAAATTCAGTGAAGTAAATGCAGAAGTATCATAAGAGTTGAAATGACAGTCATGAGAAAAGGCTTTGTACCCTTCAATGAGTTCACGTAATCACTAATGATATAATAAATAAAAAATAATAATGAAGTTCAATGTTTTGTTTTTTAAAGACCCCACTGCAAATTTTAGTTTTGGGCCATTAGTTCCAGGTCTATTGGCTTTGATGCCATCTATATACCAGCATAGTCAAAAACGTTCAGCAGAAATACAGTATGCATGTAAAATGTAGTTTTTATCTTACGGTAGAACATGCCAAAAATATTGTTACACTATACAGATTTTTGTCCATTTAAATGCTCTTTAGAATGAGAACGCCATTGCCCCTTATACCACCTGTTCAAGGCTGTGATGTAAACTAAAGGCTAATGGCTATTAAAAAAAAAGGGATGCCCCCCCAAAACTTCCTGTTTCAATAGGAAATATGTCAATAAATGAAAGGAAACCATCGAGCCATTTCATGGGGTACTTTTATTTAATACACAAACGTAGTACTGAATTGGGTGAGTTCAGTGAGGACAGTGAGATCAGGGAATGGTAAAGGCACAGTTCTCTGTAGAGGCAGCAGAATGGAGTAGAGAGGCCAGTATGCAAAGGCCAAGGGAGCGTGCATAACACAATGACACATGCCACAGAATGCGATGGGTTGGTCCAAGAACCTAAGCACACTAGCTATATGTGGCAGCTCACACTCACAGAAGTTTCCACCTCTGGCAGTGTCAGGGAAGCAGTGTAATAATTTCTAGCTGTGGCTTGGCAGGTGATAACCTTGAAGTGACACCCCTGAATGGATGGATGTGTTTGGGCAAGGCAGTGATGTAAATTAAAAAGTGAGAGGGAGATATTGTGGCAGTGATTGAGCGCTTAATGAAAAGTTGTGAATCAAATAAACCTGTTCTTCCCATCTTATTGGGTCTGCCAGCACTTACTGAGTTTGGGCTGAGATTCCTCCAGGTGGAGCCCCTGATTCAGCACAAAGACCCTACACCTAATTCCATGTTATCTCACCTGATTTGCATGGATCTGCAATAACCAGGCTACCACTGGCTGCTGTATGCCCCATTATAATTTTGATTATGGCTGTGTTTGCAATGGCATACTACTTATACTACTTTTTAAAATATCCAGTAGATAAATGATGCACAGGATGCAATTTGTCTGTATGGATGAAATACCCAGATGACCTACTGCATGTGTAAAAATATGCAGCATACAGCAAAGCACACTGCAACGTAATGCAATGCACTCGATTTGAGCTTCTATTTCAAGTGTAACAAATGAACTGGAAGCAATATCCACTGTGATTTTTAACATGTCTTTCTTGATTAATTTAATTGATTTAATTGAACTACCAAAAGTTTGGATATTTTTGCACAAAATTGAATTAAACATGCAAAACACCCATTTTTATTTCCAAGATTATAACTGGACATTTGCTGAATTACAGTAAGCATGCAACATAGTGAGGTCATGTTACAACAATGTAGCATACTTCAGTTTAAACCTTTATCTTTTTTTGGCTCAATGCAAAGCTCTTGATAAAAGGTTCTTACCTCTGTTCCTGTTTGTTGACCTTTTTCCTGTGGGCATGGTTGGCCTGAGCTCAGTGCCACAGATGGAATCCAGGGGAACATTTACCGTATGTGAAGTGTAGGATGACAGTATTATGGGTGTTCTGTTTGTTATGCTCAACTCAGCACTGAATGCAGGAATTGAAGAGTGTTTCTGTGTGAGAGCCAGATGGATGTGAGTCTCTGTGCCAGTGCATTGATGAAATTAACAGTTGGATGTGCCGAAAATGTATTCAGTTAAACAACGATAAGACAGAGGTATTTGGAAACAAATGCGAAATTCCCAAGGTGAACACATACCTTGACTCCAAGGGTCTAAAGACAAAAAATCAAGATATCTTGGTTTCATTTTGGAGTAGTCACATCAAAGCAATAACTAAATCAGCCTACTATCATCTCAAAAATATATTGAGAATTAGATGTTTTGTATCCAGTCAAGACTTAGAGAAACTTGTTTATGCATTCATCACCAGTAGGGTTGACTACTGCAATGGACCTCTCAATGGACTTCCCAAAAGACCATTAGACAGCTGCAGCTCATTCAGAATGCTGCCACCAGGATTCTCATGCAAACCAAAAAATCTGAGCATATGATTCCAGTCCTCATGTCTTTACACTGGCTTCTAGTTACATTCAGAATTGATTTGAAAGTACTTTTACTCATTTTTAAATCACTCAGTGGCCTAGGACCAAAGTACATTGCAGATATGCTTGTTGAATATAAACCTAACAGACCTCTCAGATCATTAGGATCAGGTCAGTTAGAAATTCCAAGGGTTCACTTAAAACAAGGTGAGACAGCGTTTAGCTATTATGCCACCCGTTGCTGGAACCAGCATCTAGAAGAGGTCAGATGTGCTTCAAAAGTAGCCACATTCAAATCCAGACTTTAAAAAAAGCTATCTGTTTATCTTTGCATTTATTCACTGAGCACTGTGCTGCACTTACTGATTGCACTGCATAATTTTATTTAGGTATTCTTTTTTATTTTATTTCATTTTAATAATTTTTATATGAATATTTTATTACTTTTTATTCTTATTTCCTGTTCTTAATTGGTTTTAACTTTTATTTTATCTTGTATTGTCATTGTCATTTTTTATGTAAAGCACTTTGAATTGCCATTGTGTATGAAATGTGCTAGATAAATAAACTTGCCTTGCCTTGTCTTTGGGGTGAGTGGACAGATTGAGATTGGTCCCACAGAAAAAGGTTCCCACAGAGAACCTTAAAGAAATACTTTAATAAATTAGATTATTGTTGGCATACAGTCAGAGTATATAGCTACTGTATAAAAACTGAATATTTTATTGTAGAAAATATTGGGAGGTACTTGATGGGCAAAAGTAAGAGGGTTTCGTGATGTCAACTGAAAAGTAATTTATGACCCTGTTAAAAGTTATAAAACGGTGATCTTAAAATGTAAATACTTAAAACAAATCTTAATATTATCTTGTATTTTTTTACTTATAATCTTGTATTTATTCAAAATGCCTGTGAATTCTCTATAACAATGAATAAGTAAAAAATCATTATATTTTTATGCGACTTGTTTATGCAACGTTAAGGTGTTTTTGGTGGATTCTAGGGTGTTGCTAGGTGATTGCTAGGGCATTACTTAATGGTTGCTAGATGGTTGCTTACTGGCCCAAGTCAGAATAGACAATTCCTAAGGATACATACAGTATGATATACTGATCCCTTTTCAAAGGAAGTCTATAGGTTCAGGAGGAGCATGTTCATTTAATCCAACCAATCAATGCTGAAGTAAGCGTATATAAGCCGCTGCTAACCTCTGTCCTGTGACAGTTCTTCCAGCATTTGGCCCCGCCCACTTACCTGTGTCAGACCCATGCATCAGACCTACTATGCACGAAGCATTTGCCCTCATCAGATAAGCTCACGTTTTCAACAAAGCTGCCACAGCAGCTATTCTTATTTTCGTGCCAACAGCGGCTGCCCCTTTAACTATTGTTTCTGCCATGCCTTTCTTTCTTTCTAATCTTTCCTCAGTGAAGCAGACCCTGGCGCTGAAGCTGCCTCTGCAAAGCGGCTACTGCTTCACTGTATACCTGTAGTACAGCTCAATAAGTCCGCATACAGGTCCTCTCATCTTTTTATTTCTTTATTTCTTTATTTTAATTTGATTTTTTATTCCTTTTTCTCCCCAATGTGGAATGCCCAATTCCCACTACTTAGTAGGTCCCCATGGTGGCGCGGTTACTCACCTCAATCCGTGTGGTGGAGGACAAGTCTCAGTTGCCTCCGCTTCTGAGACCATCAATCTGTGCATCTTATCACGTGGCTCGTTGTGCATGACACCGAGGAGAATCCCAGCATGTGGAGGCTCATACTACTCTCCACGATCCACACACAATTTACCATGTGCCCCATTGAGAGCGAGAACCACTCATCGCAACCACAAGGAGGTTACCCCATGTGACTCTACCCTCCCTTGCAACTGGGCCAATTTGGTTGCTTAGGAGACCTGGCTGGAGTCACTCAGCACACCCTGGATTCGAACTCACGACTCCAGGGGTGGTAGTCAGCGTCAATGCACACTGAGCTACCCAGGCCCCACAGGTCCTCTCATCTTAACTTCCACCCAGAGCGGTGCCTCAGCGTTTGGACGCTGCTCCGGCTTCACATCAATAGAGATCTATCACAGCTTTAATTCAAGTGAATGCAAGGGAATAAAAGATCAGCACTGATTTCAAGCCTTTTCCAACACTGTGGCAGTGGTGGCTTGGTCAAGCGTCCGTCCGGAGAGAGAGAAGGGCGCTTACACCTGAGCTAGATTATGTTAAACACCAGTCTCTAATTCCAGTGAGCATGGGTAGAGCGGCATATAAGCAGCCACACCACCAGCAGAGAGAGAGAGAGAGAGAGTCTGGCACAAGGAAGGCCACGGTGCTCCTGAAGCTGTTGCATTTAATCTGTTGTGTTTGTGAAGCTGATGTGTCTAACTAACTACGTGCCTGTGAAGCTGATGTGTTTAAGTGACTACGTGCCTGTGAAGCTGATGAGTTTGTGAAGTTGTAAAGCATTGAAGTGGCTGATTAAAAGTCTTACCTGAGCCTGGAAAACCTGCTTCCCTGTGTTCTCCTTCCCTTCTGCTGTGAAGTTGTGTTACAAACACACTCCAGTTTCAAAACGGTTCTCCCGCTTAGGTGTTTATTTCTTCTCAGCCCTGATAACCTCACTGTGCAGTCCATTCTAGGGTACGTTCTATTCAGAACTGTGAGGGATAAATGGTGTGGGGCTTTCCAAACTCACCTTTTAAGCCTTTTATTGGAATTTCTGTTCATTCACATGACTCATGATTGCTCTCCCTTCAAAATGCCCTTCGGAGGGTGATTTATTCCATTTTGGAATGCAGGGCCAATCACGCAACAAGCAAACTTCCTTTCAAATAACCGCTTCTCTAAATTATCAACATCTCTCCAAACCAGAGCGACCTTTTTGCGTGAGCTCGTTGCTGCAGCAGCATCTGCTCAGACCAGGCTACAGCTTCCTACGGCTGCATACAGCTTCTGTGCGAGCAGAGGCAAGCTGCGTTCGGCTCTGCAAGTGGTGTGTTGCGCTCTGCGCCACAACTTCATTCCTCAATGTGTCTCGCCTCCTCGCAGCATTTGCGATCCCCTTACCACGCAGCTCTGATAACCACGCAGCAAGCGCTTTATGCAAACTTTATTCAAATGTATAATTATAGACCGTTGTATGACTTTCTCTCCTCCTGCAGACCAGGACGAATGTTTCACGCAGGAAAACAATCCATTGCTGTAATCTCACAGGAAAATCTTCTCTATTTTGTCTCATGTTGTCGGTAATTTTAAAGCTGTTCTAAATTATTGGATCATAGACTAAAACTTTACTTTAGAGCCTAATTTTTGTACCTATGTCTGCCTATTAAAGTGACTCATCAAATCTGACATAAATCAGCACACCACACAATCTTAAAGAAACGTGTTGAAATCAGCACCAGATGATTCGGCCTCGAATTTTGCTTTTATCCTCCGAATATTTCAATTTATTACAGGCTATAATATACTAAATTTATTCAACACTACTGCAAATGGTGTCCATATATTTTAAATCCTGTTCTCAGGCACAAACTCAAATAATTTCGCATGTCGCAAGTCATTATAAGACATGTCATCTCGTTGCAATATAATACAGAATTAACTGAATTACATTATGTTAGTAGAATAATCTACTAAACTCCCAAACCATACGTATAAGCTAAATAATATCAGACCATGGATTTAAGTTTCAAGTACCTCTTAATTCAATGGCAAATCACCACTTTAAACGAAGTTGCATTTATGCACATGCGTAAATATGTATCCTGATTGCTTCACATATGATCCAGAAATTTAATCAAGCAAATAAATTACGTTTGTCTCTGCATCCTCTGCCCCTGGTTACAATTGTAAGGAAATGAGCACACTATCTTTCCACAACAATAAGCTTTCTTTATTAACCTGCTTATACCTACCGATCACCATTATGGCTGCTCATGCACTTCCATTACACAACTGTTTAAATGTTATACCCTCTATGGCCCACAGGCCTCTGATGGCTGTTATTTAAGCCTAAATAAGAAAACTGACTAAATTAATCTCCGTATCAGTGCAGTCTAAACTCCCTTCTCTCTAATTGCAATGATCCGCAAATCAGCCCTTGAACTACTTGCTAAACTTTCTTCATCTTTGATGGCTTGCAGGCCATTGTATTTAACACCGCTTTTCTACCAATAATAAACTGTAATAATTATAGAAACCATATTATAATTATTGGGCGGACAGGCACAGGCATTACAGGGTCCTCTCCCTTCCCTGTGGTAGGGGGGAAGGGGAGGAGACCTCCCTGCCCGGGCATTGCGGATACCTCTATGCAGCACAACAGCTCCTGTGAGAGCTCATTGCGCCATTAACCGCCACACAAGATGGAGTAGGCTACGTGCATCTCAGAGATTTCAATTATAGACTTTTTCATCTGGAAGCATCAGTCTAAAAGGCATCTGCTAAACGTATTAAAGATTAGAGTTGTAAACTTTCTAAATCACTAACATCTCAGGGACATCTGCTGAATGTCTTATTGACTTCTGAGACATACTTATTGAAGTAAGTATAATAGATATAAACACATCAAATAAACATTGTTCGAGGGCTGCGCTAGCTCTCCTGTTCAAGCATGGTGTGAGTTACCATGCTTTGGCCGTGGGCTCCCCCATTCGAATGCTGTGTAAGCTTCCAGGTTTCGGCCATGGGCTCTCCCATTCGAGCGCTGCATGGGCTTTCACGATCCGGCTGTGGACTCTCCTGGAATCTCAACTGCACATTCATTTCAGCATAAAACACGCTGAATAAAGCTTTAAATGCAACTGTTTGAATATTATAGGGAAATATTTATTTCTGCTTTATCCGATAGTTGATTTAAAGTGAATATGCATATAAACCTGAGGAAATTGACATCTGGCTGGACATATATAAATATGTCCTTATCTTAATTCTGCTGCATTATTACTTTATATTGTTCAGTTATTACTGTTTCTGTCTTATGATCGTATCTATATTCATTATTGTTATTATTGTTCATTTATAGAACCACACACTGATACTGATATATGAATCAAATGGGAACAGTAAAGAACTTTATTGTGGACATGGACCAAGTGATTTATTGTTCTGCCTAGACAATCTGTAGCGGTTGCCACCTAGTTTAAGAACTGCACCTTAACAACTTTCATACAAAATTTGGTCCTTCGAGCCGGATCAGACAGCTACTACAGCATCACCATGTCCAGAATGGAAAGACAGGCTATGCCAGATTTACCAGGGTTCGACCATGTCGACAAGTCATCCCACCAAGATACTTAGATGACTTTTATGTTGATTATACGGTGCCACATCAGCTACTTCATTCTGATGATGAACAGCCAATAAATGGTGCCACTGGACCTGCACCAGGTAAAAGGCCTGCATTTAAAGAGTTCTCAAGTACTGGAAGCAGACCAGAACCAACGAAAGTTACGAGCAATGGATCAAGTGAAAGGAGCTCATTTGTGGAGACATATCAAGGTTTTCCACAGCCAAGGCCCTATACTCTGACTTCTCCAAGGCAAATAATTGATACAGATCAGAGAGTTCTCGCCTCAAGCCCATATACAGCAGCCACTGAGGGCAGGCCTGTTCTGCCCAGAGATCAAGATGATCTTCCTCAGCCCGTAAGGGCACTGCCTGTAGATTTACAAGGAGACCCTCTGCATTCTCATTCAGTCAGTCACAAAGAGATTGACTATCTCACTGACAACCTAGGAGAACTGAGATTACCAAGCTCTGCAAATTGGCTAACTTCATGTCATCCCTTCTCTCCTTATGAACCAACCGAAGCCCAGCCTAATCTAGCACATCAAGAAGATGTTACATATCCTCAACTTGGCATTAGGCATATAGACAGACCCCGTGGTTACTACAACATGGATCACAGAGGCCATAACTAGCTGTCCATTGACCAAAGAGATCGCAGCTAATCTTCCGCAGCTGTTCAGTTTATGCTTCAGGACTACAGCCAAGAGACAGCAGCTACTTATTGGACTTATACAATTCATAGTTTAAACCGCAGACCTGTCAACTATTTCCCTTCCAGTGAACCATAAGGTTACCAGCAAACTTATCATGGTTATTCGACTACAAGTCCAGTCTATCAAGATGAGAGACTTACTTCAAGGGATACACTGGCTCATCGTGTATGCTATGAGAGACACTCAGACTACTATGATCAATCAGCTCCTATTCATGCAGATAAATCAAGATTCTTGACCCCACAACAGTGCGCAGATTACGCTCAGCCAGAGACATATCAGCCATACCACCCAGTGCGTCCTCCTCCTCCTCCATATCCTCATGTAGAGCCCTCCTACAGAGGCCCCATCCCCACCATTCCTAATTTTTGCCACGAGGATCCCAGAGAGTTTGCACGACTCAAAATTGCACTGGAGAATTTGCTACCTGTTGAGGCCACAGAACGTTTCAAGTTCCAAATACTGGCTGATCATCTGAAACAGGAGAATGCCTTGCTCATTGCAGACTCGTATGTCAACAGCAGGTACCCATATACCAATACTATGAGGTCTGTAATGGCACTTTATGGGCAACCACATCAACTCGCACTACAAAGAATTGCAGAATTGATGGATGGCCCAAAAATCAAGAGTGGAGACATTAAATCTTTTAGACTGTTTGCCCTCAAAGTGCGCACATTAGTTGGAATGCTGGACCAACTTGGAGCTAAAGGATGGACAGAACTCAAATGTGGGTCACATGTTTCACATCTTCTTGCCAAACTGCCTCATGACCTTAAAGCAAACTTCAGAAGGTTTGTTAACCCCATTCAATCAACCCGAGCTCTACGGCAAATAGGTACTGTGGCCAAAGTCATTCCTGGACTTGATGGGTAAGTTCGTACAGTTGTAGTAAATGTCAAAGACAGAAGTTACACAAAGCCAGTGGCTCGTTTAATTAAACTGCCTGCCCTACCTACCAACATCAACAAAGACTAGTCAGCCTTTTCTTTATTTACAAATTTGTTAAACAAATTTGGGGGCGGCTGTACAAAAAGCCAAGCTTTAATGATGCTGGTGCCCTCCGCTGGACATTTATTGTATTGCACTTACATGTATATTATCTCTGAATCACATGACTATTATTTCTGTAATTTGATTGGTTTAAGGCAGCAGAATTGAATGTCAGTCAAAAACTGTTCATGTCCAGACATGAACCGAAGTTGCTAAGTTCTGCGGCAGTTTTGTATTGATCTCCGTGCTGATCTGGTCCAATTTCTAACGGATTTTTGTTCATACTGTGTGCGTACATCTTAAAAGTAAGTAGTGAAATACTCTTTTCATGCATCTATTGCTGGATTGAATTACTGTTACGTTATATTGCAATACTAATTGTTCGCTTATTCCTTTGAAGTAGTCAATGAGCAGGTAATCTCAGTTGCACATTCATTTCAGCATAAAACACGCTGAATAAAGCTTTAAATGCAACTGTTTGAATATTATATGGAAATATTTAATTCTGCTTTATCTGATAGTTGATTTAAAGTGAATATGCATATAAACTTGAGGCAATTTACATCTGCTGGACTTATATAAATATGTCCTTATCTTTATGCTGTTGCATTGTTACTTTATATTGTTCAATTATTACTGTTTCTGTCTTATGATCATATCTATATTCATTATTGTTATTATTGTTCATTTATAGAATCACACACTGATACTGATGTATGAATCAAATGGGAACAGTAAAGAACTTTATTGTGGACATGGACCAAGTGATTTATTGTTCTGCCTAGACAATCTGTAGCGGTTGCCACCTAGTTTAAGAACTGCACCTTAACTTTCATACAGGAGTTCTTAACAAAAGTTCAGGAGGAGCATGTTCATGTTCAAAATAGACAATTCCTAAGGATATGTACAGTATTATATACTGATCCCTTTTCAAAGGAAATCTGTAGGTGCATCCCAAACCATACACTTCTGCACTATTCTACACCATTTTGTAGTGTAAGTAGTGCGAGTTGTATGTTTACACTGAAAATGCAGCAGAAAGAAGTGTACTTTAAGTACCTGGATGATGCACTTTTTCAACCATCAAAATGGAGAGTGGACATTCCATGCACTCAGTGCACTCGGCTTGCCGTACATAGTGGAAGGGGCAGAGTTATCTGGCTGCGCTGCTGGTCTGACAAAACAGTTGTAAATAATGAAGAATGTAGCAGCTAGCAAAACTTCAGTGGATACAGCACCTAACAAATGTGAGTTTAATGCTTTACCATCACCCCAAGCTGTGTGAATATGTACATTGTTTAAGATACAAGTGTCGAACTGAGGTTGGCTAATGCGTTAAAGCTTGTGGCAACACATCACATGTGTTTGAAACGTCACTTCTGTCAGCTAACTGCGAATGCTTCCGTGTAGTAAAAACATTGTGTTTCATTTGGGACAATACTACAAATTCATACACTACATGGCTGAGTGCATAGTATAATTTGTAAGTGCATATTGTGTATAGTGTGTCATATGGAACACAGCTTATGTCATTTTTCATCTGCCGTGCGGGCATTTCTATTCTTAAATAAAAATCTTTTAGAACATAATTCATAATTCTGTATTTGAAATTCATTCTATATTTCAAAATTAAGGGTTTACTCTATATCTGAAGTAAAAGAATAGTACTACCACTGACATATAAGTGGTGCTCTTTCTAGACAAAACACTACTATACAAGCTTTATCATTGCTCAGTGTGAAAAAAGATTTTGATATTTATAATTGTAGCAGGATAGGCTGTCACCTTTCCGTTTTTTTTATTTTTTATTAACGATGTGATTGATTGCCAGTCAGTATCACAGCTGGTCTATTTAAGGGCTCTTGTCTTCCACCTGGGGATGCATTGCCTTTAACCCTGCCCTCTGCCCTCTTCCCTCTTGCTACTTCCTGTTAGCTGTTTGGCTAAGTCCTCATGACTTATTTTGGTCAGTGCAAGTTTACTTGCAGTGACTCAAAGGATGTTTCCAATGTTGAGAACTGTAGCACTGTCTGTTCATCCCCAGGTATTTTAAATGTTTGGTAAATGTGGTCTGCTGCTTTGTGGCATTACAGTATTGTAAACTGTCTGCCCTTTCTTTCTTTAGTGAGTTTATTTATTATGTAACCACTGTTGGCTGCTATGGTGTGATCAAATGATCAATGTTTTCCTGGTGTGTATATTTCTTAAGTGCCTTTTAGTTATTCTAGTTTGTTTTTGGATATGTAATTATTGTTTTGTTTTTAGGTGGGCTGGTTGACATGCTGAAGTATTCCCTCTGTGGCTGTATTCCCTCTGTGGCTGTTTTGTTCCTATTATTTGGTTTCTATTTAGTTTAGCTTGGTTCTGTTAAGTTTTATTCTATTTTGTTTGTAGTTTGTTTTTGTTTTCTTGTTTATGAGCAGTGGGCCAAATCCTGATGTGCGCTACACTAATGCGTTTTTCTCTCCAGCTGGGATTGTCGTCACCTCAGAGGTTTATGCCAAATGAATTCCTGTTCATGGACTTCATACAATCTGGTATACTCAGGTTTTCTTAAGGAGGTTGAAATTTTGTCGAATGTGATTCTGAAACCCAATTGCACTGATATGCATACATGTTTTGGTTTTCTAAACTGTGCTGGGCTCTAATTTGTGTATGACCCTGTTTTTGAGGGTTTCTCAGCCCATTGTGACATTCTCTTACTAACTGTTTAAATGTAAGTGTTGTGTTTTTTTTTTTTTTTTTTTTTTTTTTTTTTTTTTTGCAGGAGCTGAGTGCTTGAGGCAGGGAGACTACTTCCATTCTGTACCTGGTGGTGGTTTGTCTTCAGTACGTGCTGTGCTCCTCACCATATCATTTTCAGGGACGTGTGTGTGGCATGTGTGATTCTGTGATGTTCCAGGACAGATGCTCTCTGATACTCTCTCAATCTCACCGCAGAGTTTACCGGTGTTTTTACTGTTTTTATTTTCTGATGAATAAAATATTTTTGTACTGGTATCCACATCTCTCTTCCTTTTAATTGGTGGAAACGGACCTGTGTGACCTACTTTGTGTGTGGATTTAATTCCACGTCTGTGTATATTCCAAGGGTGGTGTAGTTGGCTACATTCTATCTACAATTGCCAAAATCCTTAGGCATTTTTGCAATACATTTCTTCTTACCACGCCCCACTCGCCACAATCAAGAGGTGTGCAGTATATCTACTGTACCTGATTTTATTTTTTTACTCCGAAGGATTGTTTTAAGTTTTCTTCAAAACAGGAGGATTAAAAATTTGGAAAATTTGTGAATGTGTCAAGTAAATGGGGAACCTGTGACATCTACTAAAAATGACATAGTAACCAGCTGGTAAAAAGTAAATATGACTGGGAGTGTAGTTAGGTTTAGCATAATTTGTGTCCTAATGCCTTTTGGGGCCACTGTATATGCAGTTTGACCATTGTGAGTGATGCATTGATTGGCAGCTCATCTGTGGCTAAACTCCCAGCATCTTTTCACAAGGCCGTTATACATATGAATGAGGGAATCCTGTTGGAAGGGGCTATGCTCAACTACAGCAATGTAGGAGGTTAAGGTTATTGAGGGGTTGGCACATCCCTAATGACCCCAATTCTACCACCCTGTTAAAAAAAAGCTGTATTTCTCCTGCTTAAAGGGGCTTTGTGCTTTGCCTACAATTCCCTCATGGGAACTCACATTGAGTGTGTGCTGTTAGGAGTGGGTTGCAAGAGCCAGACATGGCAGTCGGCCATTCCCAATGAAACAATGCCAGAGAATAGCTTTATTTGTTAAGGTTTCCTCATAGAGGAGCTTTTGGAAAGACTGAATGGGTTTAGACCACTGGCCCTCTCTCACCCTTCACTGTTTCAGCTCTATTGATTAACCTGCTCGCTCGGCTGAGAAACGGGGGCAGCTACTGGTGTTTAGAGATTGTCAGTTAGCAAGAGACGGTGGTCCCCATTTAACTCCTGCTTGGGCTGCCCTCCCAGGATTGGGCTCTCAGGGCCCAGAGGTCAAATTATGTGACCTTGCAGCCACAACATGAAGGCTTAAATGACAGTGTCACTCAGCGTTACCTTTCCAACAACCTTGACCTTTCGGGGTTCTGTGCGTTTGTTTGTCTCACAAACAGGGTGTCCTTTTGTCCTATTCACTTTTCCCAATTTAAGGCCATTTATGTATATATATATATATATATATATATATATATATACACACACACAGTTGAAGTCGGAAGTTTACATACACTTAGGCTGAAGTCATTAAAACTCTTTTTTTTTAACCACTCCACAGATTTAATCAGCGGCGATTTCTCAGGGCAAAAGCCTTCTCTGCTGGCGTAACATGCCTAATAAATAAATATTTTTTCATCCTTTCATTCTCATTTACCTTTTTGCCTATGTGTTTTAAAAAAAAAAAAAAAAAAAAAAACAATATAAAATCAGAATTTTTTCCTCGATGCTTACAAGCAAAGTGTGACAACTGTTTCACAAATCGCATGCTTCTTAGCCGAAGCAGCACGTGAGTCTGAGCTCCACCCAGTCAGGCCTTCAGAATTTCCACAGAATTCCCCAACAGTGTAAGTGAATAGGCATCTAAAGTCAGATTGTCAGATTCATCAGCCAATCAGATTGATTTATTTGTTCTTGTGGCAGTGGTCTTTAGGATATGTCCCAGTCCAGGCCTTCTAGCTGGCCTTGAGTGACGCAATCACAATTTAAGTGATGTACATAATTTGAAAGCGAAGAGTCGGCTGTCATCACTGCTGGTATTGCCTTTGAGAAAGAGATCCTTATGGATTTAAAAACCTAAGATGTTCTGCATGATCATGTGATTGATTAATTAAACAGGAAACGTGGACTTATTTTCACTTCAAGCAAATTAGTAATTGCTTTTTGCATTGTTATAGCAACATCAAGAGTTTTTTAAATGTAAATTAGGCTGCTTGAGCATTCAGTGTCAGATCAAGTTTTGAAAAGTAACTGTGTACCCTGACAAAACAAAATTTATTGCAAGCAAAATTTAAAATGCAAATATCATTAGAGGTTTTCTTGGTATTAGACCTCCTTGGTTCTGGCTTTCGTGCGTGGACATGTTTTTAAAATGTCAATTGGTATTATTAGTTGACTGCCATGTAATGTATGATGGGCATACAGTATGTTATTCATTGTGAAACTGTGTTTTCTTAATGGCATGGATCGCACTGAAGGCCTAGATTTAAAATGCATGGGCCGTAGCTGGAATTAATATTAACAAACTATAGTTTAGGCAAGTTGTTTAGGACATCTACTTTGTGCATGACACAAGTAATTTTTCCAACAATTGTTTCAAACTCAAACCTTCAAACTCAGTGCCTCTTTGCTTGACATCATGGCAAAATCAAAAGAAATCAGCCAAGACCTCAGAAAAAAAATTGTGGACCTCCACAAATCTGCTTCATCCTTGGGATCAATTTCCAAATGCCTGAAGGTACCAAGTTCATCTGTACAAACAATAGTACGCAAGTATACACACCATGGGACCACGCAGCCATCATACCGCTCAGGAAGGAGATGCATTCTCCTAGTCTCCTAGAGATGAACGTAATTTGGTGCGAAAAGTGCAAATCAATCCCAGAACAACAACAAAGGACCTTGCGAAGATGCTGGTGGTATCTATAGTCTACAGTAAAACGAGTCATATATCGACATATATCAGCAAGGAAGTAGCTACTGCTCCAAAACCGCCATAAAAAAAGCCAGACTACAGTTTGCAAGTGCACACCGGGACAAAGATCCTACATTTTGGAGAAATTTCCTCTGGTCTAATGAAACAAAAAAATTACTGTTTGGCCATAATGACCATGGAGGAAAAAGGGTGAGGCTTGCAAGCCGAAGAACACCATCCCAACCGTGAAGCGTGGGGGTGGCAGCATCATGTAGTGGGGGTGCTTTGCTGCAGGAGGGACTGGTGTACTTCACAAAATAGATGGCATCATGAGGAAGGAAAATGATGCTGATATATTGAAGCAACATCTCAAGACATCAGCCAGGAAGTTAAAGATTGGTCGCAAATGGGTCTTCCAAATGGACAATGACACCAAGCATACCTCCAAAGTTGTGGCAAAATGGCTTAAGGACAACAAAGTCAAGGTACTGGAGTGGCCATCACAAAGCCCTGACCTCAATCCGATCGAAAGTTTGTGGGCAGAACTGAAAAAGCGTGTGCGAGCAAAGAGGCCAACAGACTTGACTCAGTTACACCAGTTCTGTTTGGAGGAATGGGACAAAATTCCAGCAACTTATTGTGAGAAGCTTGTGGAAGGCTACCCAAAACATTTGACCCAAGTTAAACAATTTAAAGGCAATACTACCAAATACTAACAAAGTGTATGTAAACTTCTAACCCACAGGGAATGTGATGAAAAATTTAAAAGCTGAAATTTCACATTCTTAAAATAAATTAGTGATCCTAACTGACCTAAAACAGGGAATGTTTTCTATGATTAAATGTCAGGAATTGTGAAAAAACTGAGTTTAAATGTATTTGGCTAAGGTTTATGTAAACTTCTGACTTCAACTGTGTGTGTATATATATATATATATATATAATTAGTATGCATTAAATCTCTTAAACCCTCATTCTCCACAATATTAATTGGCCAGCAGACTATGGCTATCCACTTTGCCATAGCAATCATGAAGCCGCGTTCATTATTCACGTCAGGGCATCAACACCATCGTCAAGCACCACTTTCAACTCCACATTAAAAGCACTGTAGATGTCTTCTTCTCCTTTTAGCACTGGCACTTCCCATGTAATGATACTTCATCCGAATTGCCATTTTGGTAATAGTTAAGATTTGACGTTCTTCTTCTGTGGTAATTAATCTGCGCCATACAGAGGCTGCAAAGTACTTGATTTCTGACACAAGTCCCATCTGGATTATACTTAAACACTGCCAAAAATGGAGAGTTCTTCAAAAGCAGGATATAAACTTAAGGTGCTCTTTGGTCAAGGGTTCATATTAGTCCAAAAAAAACCTAAATAAATGTTATCGATGTTATCACTGTGAGAATGTAGTGTGAGGGAGAACTTTCTAGTGCAACATCAAATAAGGTTTATACAATAAAACACTTTAACTGTAAAACGACTAATGTTTTCTACAAAAAGACAATTGCAAGTGTCACGTCTATATGTGTTTTGTTCTTGTTTTCATGTCTTTTTTTAAAAAAAAAAAAGTAGTTCCTGTTCAGGTCATGTGGTTCCATGTCATGTTAGTTCCTGTTTCCCTGTTCCCATGTCAAGTCATGTGATCATCCAGTTTCCCTCCATGTTCATGTATCTTGTTTTCATTGGTTTATTGTCTTGTTAACTTGTTATCAGTTCTAGTTTGTTATTGGTTTAAGTTTATTAGTCTTATCTTGTTTATAGTTCTGTCTTGTTACCCCTGTCCATGTATTTATACCCTCATGTTTGCCATGGTCCTTTGTCAGGTATTGTCAATGGCAGACTGGCCATTGGGAGAACTGGGACCTTTCCTGGTGGGCCGGCCATGAAATGGGACCGCTTTGGGCTGAATGAGCCAATCTCCTCCTTGATGCCAGGCGGCCGGAGTACCTACAGCCTGACTCAATTTATCGATTTGCCCTACTGATATGTGGTTCATCGTTCACTGTGGGGGAGGTGGATGCCAAGCCAGAGTCCCAGGTCATGGCCGCCGAACCAGAGTTCCACATCATGGCCGCCGAGCCAGGGTCCCACGTCATGGTCGCTGAGCCAGGGTCCCACATCATGGTCGCCGAGCCAGGGTCCCACATCATGGTCGCAGAGCTTGCGCCACCTTCTGTCCTGATCCTGAGTCAACTCCATGCCATGTCACAGCCACGCAAGAGTCACAGCCATGCCAGAGTCTGCTCCATGCCATGTCACAGCCATGCCAGTGTCTGCTCCATGCCATGTCACAGCCATGCCAGAGTCTGCTCCATGCCATGCCACAGCCACACCTGAGTCTTCTCCATGCCATGTCACAGCCACACCTGAGTCTTCTCCATGCCACGTCACCACCACGCCTGTGTCTGCTCCATGCCACGTCACCGCCACCCCTGAGTCTGCTCCATGCCACGTCACCGCCACACCTGAGTCTGCTCCATGCCTTGTCAATGCCACACCTGAGCCTGCTCCATGCCATGTCACCGCCATGCCTGAGTCTGCTCCATGCCATGTCACAGCAACGCCTCAGCCTGCTCCATGTGATGTCACAGCAACACCTCAGCCTGCTCCATGCCATGTCACCACCACGCCTCAGCCTGCTCCATGCCATGTCACAGCAGCACCTCAGCATGCTCCATGCCATGTCACAGCAGTGCCTCAGCCTGCTCCATGCCATGTCACATTACTTATTTTTAAACACAATTCACAGTCATATTTTATCAAACTACACAATGATGACTCATTATAGATATTACAGTTTCAATTTCTGTTAATCCATGATTTTCTGTAAAGCTGCTTTGAAACAATGTGCGTTGTGAAAGGCGCTATACAAATAAAAATTACTTGACTTAACTTAAGATCATTATCTGTGAAATTATTTTTGAGTATGGAAACATAAGTAGTAATGGCAAATGTTAAACACATTTTTGGGGGACTGTCACTTTACTATTGTACTATACATTTGAACGCATCAAAACTTCTGTCATCCCTTAAAAGTGTTCACGGAAGTTCCTGCATGACATTTTAAATCTGTAAATATTACTGTTTATTTGTATTGATAGATTTACACAAATAAGATTAAATATTTTGATTATTTATCAAATGATTTGATTATATTTTTAATATATTTTAATGTATATTAATCTTGCATTAAATATGTCAAAAATTTGTATTTGGATAAAATTCTGGTTCCTCTGAAAAACAAAAACAAAAAACATTTTACAAGCATCTCTGAAAAGCAAATATCATTAAATGGCTAAATTATCATTTTTTTTTTTTTTTTTTTTTTGTATCTTTCAGTCCAGTTTGTCATTTAAACAATTTTAACTGTGGAGCTTGAAGGTCTATCCCTGTTTCTATAACCTTACTATAATGTAAATTTCTGCAAAATTGGTCTTAAATCCTTTTTTTATTTGCATTAAAAGTCATACAAGGTCTTAAATTTAATTCCTTTAAATATGCAGATACTCTGGAAATGAACATATTTATGAGATTCTGTGTTTGTCCACAGTGGTATAAATCTCCCCAGTGGATGTGTTTGTTCTGTGAGGCAGTCTGCAGGACTGGAGCGGTATGATGGTCTTTACAGATGCTGCTCTTTTAAATTATGAGCTCCTGTGCTCGCAATTAATTTTGCGGTGCTGATGAGAGGCGACCGATGCGTCTGCCATAAATGTTTTTTCAAGTCAATGGCCCTGAGCTGCTACACCTCTGCAGGTCCACTGCGGAGGGTCCAGCTATGTCCTGTACAACAGAGCTCACATTAACACCCTCTGTGGGTCTATCTCTCAAAGCAGATCTGTCTCGCAGCACATCCCATTTGTCCAAGAATGCAGACATGTTTACCCCATGTCTCTGTACATCAAGAATGAGTGCAAGGGCTTACCCTAAACACAGTCTCTTTTTCTTCCACGCTTTGGATTTTCTTTACACTAAAGTTTGGAATAATGTACAGTTTTTGCTCTTATGGAAAATAAAAAAAATGGGTACTTTTATTCACCAAAGTGGCATTCAACTGATCACAATGTATAGTCAGGATATTAATAACATACAAATTACTATTACAATTTAAAAAAAAAATACAAAAAAATCTGAACTTTTTAAAGTACTTCAGAGTTCTCATCAAAGAAATCCTCCACATGCAGCAATGAAACCTTTGCAGATCCTTGGCATTCTAGCTGTCAGTTTGTCCAGATACTCAAGTGACATTTCACCTCACACTTCCTGTAGCACTTGCCATAAATTTGGCTGTCTTGTCGGGCACTTCTCACACACCTTACAGTCTAGCTGATCCCACAAAAGCTCAATGGGGTTAAGATCCATAACACTCTTTTCCAGTCATCTGTTGTCCAATGTCTGTGTTTCTTTGCCCACTCTAACCTTTTCTTTTTGTTTTTCTGTTTCAAAAGTGGCTTTTTCTTTGCAATTCTTCCCATAAGGTCTGCACCCCTGAGTCTTCTCTTTACTGTTGTATGAAACAGGTGTTGAGTGGGTAGAATTCAATGAAGCTGTCAGCTGAAGACATGTGAGGCATCTATTTCTCAAACTAGAGACTCTGATGTACTTATCCTCTTGTTTAGTTGTGCATCTGGCCTTTCACATCTCTTTCTGTCCTTGTTAGAGCCAGTTGTCCTTTGTCTTTGAAGACTGTAGTGTACACCTTTGTATGAAATCTTCATTTTCAAGCAATTTCAAGCATCGTATAGCCTTCATTCCTCAAAACAACGATTGACTAATGAGTTTCTAGAGAAAGCTGTTCCTTTTTTTGCCATTTCTGACCTAATATTGACCTTAAGACATGCCAGTCTATTGCATACTGTGGCAATTCAAAAACAAGCACAAAGACAATATTAAGCTTCATTTAACAACCCAAATAGCTGTCAACTGTGTTTGATATAATGGCAAGTGATTTTCTAGTACCAAATTAGCAATTTAGCATGATTACTCAAGGATAAGGTGTTGGAGTGTTGGCTGCTGGAAATGGGGCCTGTCTAGATTTGATTAAAAAATTATGTTTTTCAAATAGTGATGGTGCTGTTTTTACATCAGTAATGTCTTGACTATACTTTGTGATCAGTTGAATGCCACTTTGGTGAATTAAAGTTCCAATTTCCTTCCAAAACAGCAAAATCTGTACATTATTTCAAACTTTTGGCCACCTGTGTAAATGTGGACAAATTTCAAAAGGTGTAAAGAATGCCAGCTTCTCTCCGAAGTCTGAAGGCAATTTATTTGAAGACAAGAAGCAATGAGAAATGCATTATGCTATAGTAAGTGTGCATAGAGTATGCAAAGATGTAAATTATCTGTAATGGACCTTATTCACTGCATATTTGATTTTTGACGAGAATGACAATGAGGCTGTGACAGACTTATTCAAATGAACCAAATGAACAATATGTCCAATGAACTCACATCTGTACACAAACTCTTGTAAAAAAAAAAAAAAAAAAAAGTGCCCTGAGGGGCCGTTCACACCAAAAACATTTTTGCATCCCTATGTACTGTTTTTTTTATATTGTTTTTCTATATAAACTTGTGCTATAAAGATGTCTTTGACCATTGCGTTGCATTTCACTGTTTTTTATTTAGTGTCTGGCCATGGCTGTGTTTTTTTTTTTTTAGATACTGCATCAGGTTCTCGAGTCTCGAGACACATGCATTCTGTTATGTTGATTGCGCTGTGTCTTGCTTTTTGGCAAGAACGCATTCAGTCTGAACGGCCCCTAAGGCAGTAACCTAACTGAAAATGGAACCCATAAGTGATTGATTTGAAATATCTCAAACTGTGCTCAGATTTGCCAAGATACCAAAGTCTGCTATCAAAATTCAGAGATTTCAAAATGAACTCAAACATTTTCTAATCAAAATATACATTAAAGACCAAATTATCGAAGTTATGCTAACCACATACATTTATATGGGCCTTTATTCTGCATGTCTACGATTGTCACATTTCTGCCTGTTTTTATTCCTTGCAAGAAATTTTAGCAGGAACATCTCAGACAACATTGATACTTCAATGAATCATAAACAAGGCTTCCATTATGTCCCCTGAACTACAAAAGAGCAACCTCTGAGCAATAAGGGGATGGTAAAAGGTAATAAAAAAGGTGCAAATTAACATTATTATATTTTTTAGCTTTGTAATGATAATCAAGGCTCTGAGATGACATAAAAGGGTGATTTGTTTTTCCTCAGAGGAACCATTTTTTGTTCCAAATAGCAATTGTTGCAAAGTAGATAGTATTTAAAACTAAAATACAGTAAAAAAAAAAAAAAGTTAAATAATCAAGGCATGAGTTGGCAATTGCATTAAATGTATTAGTATCATTATAGACACAAAACGTTACAGGATAAGCCACAGTTGAGACAGTTTTCATCAAATAGGGTGGAAACAAGCTTGCAACTGTGTGTCTATGAAGACACTAGAAGGCCTGCTGATCTCTCAATCAGTTTTTAATCAACCTACAACAACATGCCTGCAAGCACAGTAGCATCAATTGAACTACACAAAGGCGGTATTCTTTGTCCCTGCTGATGGATCTGAGATTACTGGGGTGAGATAAAGACCAAGAGAGTGAGGGTAAGGGGCCACTCTTGGCTGGGCCCTGCATTCCAGGTGATATTAACCTTTCAGGGAAATCAGTATGACACAGAAGCTGACGGAGGCTCCAAATTATCTTTTGATTGCTGGTGTGGTGAGCTGTTTATATCATTGCTCATCTGGTACAAAGCGGAGCCCTGTTTCCCCTGTCTGCAGTCGTCAGGACTTTTTTAATTACGGTAAGTGACCTTTGCGGTTATGATGACAGAGGCATGGACAGGACTGTCCATCTGATAAGCTTCTATGAGAAGACTCTTTCTCTGCTTCACTGTTATCTCATGTTCATGTCTCTCTGGGTCTCTTCTCTCCTCCTTTTCGGTCTAATTGAGCACGTCTCAATTACTTTCAAATTTGTACATAGTTTGTAGAGTCTGACTGAACGTTGTACTTAGCTATTCTTTTAAATTTAAGTTGGCAAATGACTTTGTACAACTTATTTTGTTTTACCTCTTGTCCTGTTGAAATACAAAAATTAGATTTATATAAGTTTTAAGAGTTCTGTTAGGACTGTCAGTTCTCTCAAAGAACAAATTGCAGCAAATGCCATCATATCATGTGTATCTGTCACATCCTTTTAGTAATTTAAGACGTTTCATTTAGATGTCCAGAGAACAAACTTCTAGCAAATGTAGCCAAACAACAAGTAAAGTTTCATCCAAATACATTTATGTAGCATTATCAATGCATATTTTAAAACACAGTGGGGCTCAAAAGTCTGGGTCCATATTAAAAATCTGGGATTCAACATGTAATAAACACAGTTTTATGGTAAAACCAAAAAAAATAATTTTACATTAAAACAAAGAAGAAATATTTAAGATTCTGCACTATTTTTTGGTGACTAATCAAATAAGCAAATTAAATGAGTGACATTTACCATGTTAATAACTTTGTAAAATATTTAAGATTTTCATGCTTCCTTGTATTAAATTAGAAAAATGTAAAATAGAAGCAGACTTAGAAGTAGACTTTTGACCCCCACTACTGTCTTATCTTTAAGTGTTAAACCATGCGCACAAACTACAGTGGAGGCTGCGTTAAACAGGGTTCAAACTGCCGTGGAATACGTAGAAATATCAGGGAATTTCAAAATTGTGTTTCAGGGCTGTGTTTCCCAAAAGCATTGTAAGCCTAAGTAGATCGTAGAAACCATTGGCGCCAAATCAGATGACTGTAGCATTGTGTTGGGTGTGAGGTGTGATGTACACTTTGTGTTTTACCATGGGAGAGTGTGTGAATCTGAAAGTCGTGGTGGCATGAGTTGGCAAACCATCTGCAGACAGCAGGTCAGCAATGAGGAGCCACTTCCCCACAATGCACTTAATGATCACAGATAAGTTCCAGTGGTAGTGCTGCTGTAGTCATTACTTTTTCCCTATTCCCATTTAAATAGATTTGTGTTTGGCATTATTTATTAAATAAATAAAGTGTTTGGCACTGAAACAGTTTGTTCTTAAAAGAAACTGTTGGCAAGAGAAAACAGATGATGTGTCACAATCAATCTGATTTTGGTGATTCAGCTTTTTGATATACTGTATTTGTTATAGAATGAGTTTATAGCATCTCTAGGTGTGGTTTTGTTATGTACTGTTATATTGTGTAGTGACACTACTTTAAATTAATAGAGGCTTTCTGATTCTTTTATTTACCTTAAAGGGATAGTTCACCCCAAAAACTTACAATTCGGTCACAATTTTCTAACCCACAAATCATTCCAAACCTGTACACTTTTGTTATCTGTGGAACATAAAATGAGTTTATGTTAGGCAGAATGTTCATGCTGATCTTTTCCATACAATATACAGGAAATAAGAACGACTGTGATAAGCTTAGAAAAATGTGATTTTTAAGAAAGTGGTCCATATGACTTGGCTCTTAGTCTTCTCAAGTTTTGTGTGAGAAACAGAACAATATAGCACATCGCTACATTTCCAAACTCCATTGGTTCTCAGAATCGAACATGATGCTCCGATTTTAAATATGTGGAAATGCAAATGAGATTTGAAAGCTATGGTGGATGGAACATTTTTCAACTTAAATTTGGGTCTGTTTTTCACATAAGACTTGGCACATAGTGTACAAGTTTGTCAGACTACTTTTATGACACACTTGTGTCGTTTTATAACGCAGCATCTGTCCACATTCACTTTCATTGTATGGAAAAGAGCAACATAAAATTCTGCCTAACTTCTTTGATTTTTCATTAAAAAAAAATTAAAAAGAAATAAAGAAATCAAACCGGTTTGGAACAACATGAGGGTTAGTAAAAAAAAACAGCATTTTGAGTTTTGGGTGAAATATTCCTTAATGTCCAAATATATTGTGTAAGTTTAACAAGAATTGCAAAATGACCAGTAACAATTAGATCATAACTTAATGTTTTCCCAATCTCAGATTAAACAGAAGTAGCACATTTAGATTTTAAATTTTATTACAGTGAACTCAGATGCAATGTTGGAAGGATTTTTCCATACCATGTATGTATATTTATAGCAATAGATAATCATTCTAGTACAAAAAAAAAAAAAAAAAAAAAAAAAAAGAAGAAGAAGAAGAATGTTGCAAACTGTTTAAAAAGCATAAGAAGGACTAAAAACCTCACCAACCAAACTTGCTTGAATGAGTCCAGAGTCTTATAAGCTTGGCTGGCATGACATGCTCTCTTAAAGCAGAGAAATGGCCCAGACTTGCTCACAGGGCTGCGGTTGACATATTTGGGCCGCTGTCCTGACCAAAAGTCAAGGACATTTTCAAACCATCAAAGTTCTTACCTCCCAAGATTCAACCCACAATGTGTCACATTCTAGACTCATGCTAATTGTATCTTCACTGAATATAATAAAAACTTTGTATTCCTTATCTACAAAATAAAAGATACAAATAAAAACCAGTTGGCACTATGCATGTTTTTGTTTCATTAGTTTAAGTGGAATCTGGCCATTGAAATCAAACATTTGCTCAATAACTGAGTGCTCTTGTTCGCTTTGGCATTGATTTTTCTCACACTGATTGAAGGGGTCGTTTTACCTTTACAAATGTCTTTCTTAATAGTCTTTAGGAAACATTCACTAAAATATGCACAAGCATCTTAAGTGTGCTGATTTCTTCACAAAGAATTCATTTTATGTAGATAACTGCCAACAGAATGTAGCTCTGGCTGAACTTGCTGATGAATTAAGTCCTAAGCAGTTTCCAAAAGCCACTTATTGAGTAATAAAATCTGTGTGTACTAATGGTTGGAATTAGGAATGGACTCTCTGGAACAGTTATGGGTAGATTCAGGGTCCACTATTGAGAAAAGTGTCACTGATCACTGGAAGACAGTGTGATAGGTGGGACACTGATGAGACTTCATGTATTTGATGGCAAACTTGAGCTCCTTGCTCTTCTTGTCCCATTTGTGGATGGACATGAGCAGTAACTGTTGGTCCACTTTGCGTCCTATGATGAGGAAGCTGCTCCCGAGATTGTCCAGCTGCGAGCAGGGACAGTTTGCTCCGTTCTTGATGTATAGCGTGAGCTTCTTTAAGTCTTTCTTCCTCAGAACACCCATCTTCAGAACCTTCTTCTTTTTTTGTGCTGCGATGAGCTTGCGGTCGCCTTTTTCCTTTTTCACCTCTTTGATCTTCATCTTGAGGGCTGTAGATGCAATGCAGAGTAACACAGACTTAGACTCACCAAGGCATGACCAGAGAGACTCTTTAGGGAAAAAAAATATGCTCTTCAAATATTTGAGGAATCTTTACATATAGCTATTTTCGACAGTTTACAGTAACCACGTCTGTCAAGCTTAAAAAAATAAATAAAATGAAAATAAACACCACAAAAGGTCCCATGGATGTATCATAAAAAGAGTCCATATGATTATTATTCTATACTTCAAGTCCTCTGAAGCCATTCAATAGCTTTGTGTGGGCATCAGACTGAAAGTTAAGTCAATATTCACTGAAAATATTTCCCTCCACCGAAGCTCCAATCTGACATGTCTTATAATGTCAACACTAACACAGACCAGACATAAGCGATAGTGGGCACGTTAAATTACGGTTTGTTCATCACACAAAGTTCAGAAGATTTTTAATATAGCACATGGACTACTTTTATGGTGGGGTTTTGTGTGTGTGTGTGTGTGTGTGTGCGGGTTTGGGTGGTTTACGAGGACTTTTTTTTTAGGTTACAAACTGGTAATTACAAGGGTATTATGCTATAAATGTGGTTTATGAGGACATTTCTAGTGTCCCCATAATTCAAAACACTTAAAAAACATACTAAACTATGTTTTTTTGAAGATGTAAAAATGCAGAAAGTTTTTTTGTGAGGGTTAGGTTTAGGGGTAGGGTTAGGGTTAGGGAATATAATCTATAGTATGTACAGTATAAAAATCATTATGTCTATGGAGAGTCCTCATAAGGATAGCCGCACCAACGTGTGTGTGTGTGTGTGTGTGTGTTTTGTGCTTTTTAAAGGGATAGTTCACCCAAAAATGAACATTCTCTTATTATTTACTCACCCCATGCCATCCCAGATGTGTATGACTTTCTTTCTTCAGCAGAACACAAACAAAGGTTTTTAGAAGAATATTTCAGCTCTGTGGGTCCATACAATGCAAGTGAATGGTGATCAGACCTTTGTAGCTCCAAAAGTCACATAAAGTGGTTGAATTCATATCTTCAGAAGCCGTATAATAGGTGTGGGTGAGAAACGGGTCAAAATTTAAGTCATTTTTAAACTCTAAATCTCCACTTTCACTTTCACTTTTACATCTGAAAGTGAAAGTTAACATGGAGATTTAAAATAAAAAAAAGGATTTAAATGTTATTCTGTTTCTTACCCACACCTATTATATTGCTTCTGAAGATATGGATTTATACACTGGAGCCATATGGATTACTTAAATGTTTCCTTTATGTGATTTTTGGAGCTACAAATGTCTGATCACAATTCACTTATATTGTATGGATCTTTGTTTGTGTTCTGCTGAAGAAAGAAAGTCATACACATCTTGGATGGCATGAGGGTGAGTAAATGATAAGATAACTTTCATTTTTGGGTAAACTATCCCTTTAAAGCTTGACAGACATGGTTACTATAAATTGCTATTCAATGGACAGAGCTGCATTTTCCCCCCCCAAAAAATGTCTACTTTTGTATTCCACAATAATAATAAAAAGAACAGCATATGGGTTCGAAACTACATGATGGTGATTGAAAAATGACAGAATTTAGAGGACTGTAGATAAAATATTGAAAGAAACAGACTAAAAACATCAAGGAAACACCAGAGAGACCATTCAGAAAAAGGTCTGGGATCTACGTGTTGTCATTTAACTTTATCCATCGGAAAAACTGGGAAATCCTCCCATGGGGCTCTTGGTCACACTCCGGTTCTCCCATATATTTCTGCTGTCTCAAGCATAAGACATTTCACAACAAGCACACAGGAAGAACCAAGGCTATCCAGAGCGCTGGAATAGTTTACAGCTCCCTGGAGGAGCATCATTTAAACATGGACGCAGTAACTGCAGTCACCCAGGAGAGGACAGAGAGACGAACAGAAAGTTTTAGAGACAGATGTGAAAAGTGAACACCAGATCACACCCCCACCTTTTTTTTACACCAAAAGTAAACACCAAAAACATCACTATGGAAGCATTTTCTTCCCCTCCAAAAACTTTTTTTAAGAACTGGATTTTGAGGTTTCCATCAAACCATGTTTGTCCTGGGACCTCGTTTTGGAAGATTCCATAAAGCTTCCATTATCTTTGCAACTGTTTTGTATATGGTACTGTAATCGTAATTAATTCCACATTGTAACTCACATTGTAGTATTGTAATTCTACAGTAAGTCTACAGTAACTTTTGCTAATGTCTGATCAGGGCTGGACTTTCCTTTGTTAAAGGCCCCCCTTAATCTTAATGTGCTTTGAATCCAAAACTTTGTGATCCAGTTGTGACAGGTTCTCTTGTTTCTCAGTTAGAAACAAACATGCTTGAAATTAAACATGAATATGGCAAGTAAAGCATGTAACTGATGCTATGAAACCTGACTCGTGCTGTGGGCTTACTGAGAGCACATTAATCAATGACAAAATGTGTCTCAAAGCATCGGATACATCTGGAGTATTTAAAAGCATTATCAGTGTGAGCTGGGGCTCCTTGTCTACTAAAATAAACAAACATTAATGAAGTTAGAAAGACGCACACACATCTCCGGAAGTGCAGGAATGTCATTTAAATAGTTTCATTTGATCACTACAAAAAGATCAGTTCACCTGTTTTGCAATGGCATGATTACTATTTTAAATAGTATGGCTTGGCAAAAAAAAAAAAAAAAAATTAAATGGAAAATATTAAACTTGCATGCTTGGAGTAAAACTCCGCTATATTCCATTGGTTGGACAAACAGATACTGCCCCAAACTCTCGCCATTGCTTGAGCCAGTGTTGGTGTGTCAGGCCGCTCAAACAAGCAGTTGTGTTAAAAGTGCCACAGAGCCACAGTGTTCACACTTTTCTGGGAAATGAAACAGTGAATGGCTTACTTACTCAGCACATTACACTAGGACAGGAGAAAGTATTTTAACTTTAAAAAAATGACATCACCTTTAAGTCACAGTTAAATATAATAGATTTTGCCATGAGATTTACCTTGCAAAACCACATCATAACTGCAAAGCTCAGCTGCACATGTCATTTTTCTCTCTTTCATTCAGGTGGTCACACATGAGTCATGACCCGTAATGCTTATGGGGAGTGTGCACGCCTGGGCAATATCGCAGTGACAAGCCGATCCACAAAAGCTGCTTTAAATTGCTGGTAGTTGGACTAACAGCAGATGAAGGCAGGCATGGAGGAAAAATGTTATCCTGAGCATTTGCAGCCTTCTTTCAGAAATTCTGAAAGCAAACCTCTGCTCCGTCCACACCCAGAAACTGGTATTGGATGGAGCTTTGGGAATTTGTATCTGTCGAGACTGGTAAATAATGCTATTCAATGTTGAGCATGTTCTGAATTAGCATTCTGAAGAGTGAGTGATGAGTGTAAGTGGTGCTAGCCCATGCAAAAATCGTGTTTTGCGATCCTAGGGAGTTATGTGTGGTTGCCAGGGTGTTGTTATGTGGTTGACAAGGTGTTATACGGTACTCACAAACACACACAAATACAGTAGCATAAACTGAACTTTAACGTTTAATACTTTAACGTTTAATACTTTAGTTGGGAGTTTGTTAAAATTCTCACCTTAAGTGTGAGCAATAGTAATAGTCATACTTGCCTAAGCAAGTGCCACAAAAAAAAAAAAAAAAAAAAAATAATATATATATATATATATATATATATATATATATATATATATATTTCGAAATGTCTTTTGGGTCACATTTTATGTGCTAACTGATCTGCATCACCTTTATTACTTACATACAGAAAAAGCAAAAGCGAAAAGCTTTTTTAGCCCAGCCAATGAAAACAAAAAGCCAATGACAAAAATTGGCAATGGTGAAGTAGTAGCTAAATCAGTGCATAGACCCGCATCCAAGTCATTTATAATGATAAAAAGTATTATATATATATATATATATATATATATATATATATATATATATATATATACACTACTGGTCAAAACTTTTGAAACACTTGACTGAAATATTTTTCATGATCTTAAAAATCTTTTGATCTGAAGGTGTATGCTTAAATGTTTGAAATTGGTTTTGTAGATAAAAATATAATTGTGCCACCATATTAATTTATTTCATTATAAAACTAAAATGTAATTAAAAAAAAAAAAAAGTTTTTGAAATTGATGACTTGGACCAAATAATAAAGAAAAGCAGCCAATAAGTGCCCAACATAGATGAGAACTCCTTCAATACTGTTTAAAAAGCATCCCAGGGTGATACCTCAAGAAGTTGGTTGAGAAAATGTCAAGAGTACATGTCTGCACACACAGTTTTGATTTATTTTGGATTTTGTTTTGTCACAACATAATTCCCATAGTTCCATTTATGTTATTCCATAGTTTTGATTTTACTATCATTCTAAAATGTGAAAAAAAAAATAAAAAAAAATAAAAATAAAAATTATAATAAAGAATAAGTGTTTCAAAACCGGTAGTGTGTGTGTGTGTGTGTGTGTGTGTGTGTGTGTGTGTGTGTATATATACATATATATATATATATATATATATATATATATATATATATATATATATATATATATATATATATATATCTGCAAATTCTAGGCAAAGGGTGATTACTTTGAAGATGCTAAAATATAACACAGTTTTGATTTATTTGGGATTTTGTTTAATCACAACATAATTCCCATATTTCCATTTATGTTATTCCATAGTTTTGATGACTTTACTATTACTATTTACTATCACTTTTTTCACATTCTAAAATGTAAAAAAAAAAAAAAAAAAAAAAAACAATTAAATAAAGATTAGGTGTTTCAAAACTTTTGACCAGTAGTGTGTGTATATATATATATATATATATATATATATATATATATATATATATATATATAAAATGCAGTGATGCAAAATTTCTGGATTAAGTTAAACTCAAAGGCTTGTCAGTTCCCAGACTGTGATGAATCTTTAAAGAAAAGAGTCTCTATTTCTGTGCTTAACACTAATTTTGTATGTGAGGGTAATTAAAGAGCATTTATCCTTTAGGCTGCTAAATCACCATTAGAGGAGAAAATAAGAAAAGACTAAACCTATTCAGTTGCTCAGGTTAAACAGGTCTAGTAGATTTAAATACTCCAAACTTCTGTGAAAAAAAAAAAAAAAAAAAAAAATACAAAACAGTGCTTATAATGAATTTACAGAGTTGCCATATATAATGCTAAAAATCACAGCAAAATACTACAAACTATCATGTATTGTGTATTAGATATTGTGTAAAGATAGGAGTTTGGCAAAGCATTTTTGTCCAGTGGAATTTGTCTTTACTAAACAGAAATTATGATTTATCTTTATAATGTGATGGACATTCTGTTCTGTCCTAAAAATACTTAATATGATTAACATCGTTTGAGGATTTGTATTGGAGTACTTAAGCTGAACTTCCAAGAACTTGTTGCCGTTTTAGCACAGATTTAACATTATTTCTAAGTTGGACACAATGTAAATTCTAGAAACTAATGCTATAGGGTAATGACTCAGCTCTCTCTCTAACTCCAGTTTGTTTACTTATTTGCTTATGGATTTCATAATGGATTCTGTTATTTTGGAACACTAAATGTGAGCACTCTTCACAAGCTTATTTGAACCTTTCTTTGAGGTAAAATCATCTAATTAATTTCAGGAGAAAAAAAAAAGAAAAGAAAAAGAAAAAAAGAAAAAAAGATAAGAAAATCAAATGTGAGCCATTACAAAATCTCAAAACCAAACTCAAAAACAATGAATTTCCTCTGTGCTATATAAAATTTTAAATCAGGAGCCAGTAAATACACTCTGATGTAGAGCTTTCTCAGCCGTGGTCTGCACATGCACAAATCATATGATAAATGTGCTAGCTGTCCAGTATGTGTTGATATACCGATTGTAGTTACATTGTGGAAACTGGCAGCAATGACCGCAAGAATTAAAACTCTCTGCAATATTTGAATAAGACAAATAGAGAACACGATCAAACTTATTAACATAAGCCTACTGCACAGCACTCTCTGGTTTCAGTACGAGAAGTATTATCACTCAGGAGCCATATGTACTGGCATGTTTTTTATTTTATTTTTATTTTTTTTTACATTGTTATTAAATTCACTAAATAGTTGTGCCACTTTTGTGTGAGCTAAACCCTGTGTCTTTTTTGCTAACCACCCGCAAACAAGTTTAACCAGGTGCTAAATGCACTTAAATGGCAATGCGCCGAAACACAGCTCCTCATGTAAATTAGGTTTATTATAAATTGCATATTTGTTTATTTTTACAACTCAGCACTATTTGCCTGGCACACTTTATGTTGTGCTATTACCCCCCATGGAAAGCAGGTGATAAATGTATTATTATTTAAAAGAGATTTCTGTATACATTTTCTAGTAATCATAGCAGCACTAATTCCTCATAATAATCAAATGAGGGAGAAGATCGTTATAACCAGGCATATGTCCGGCTGTACAGTAATTTTGTGGGAGTTTTTGCGCTATTACATAATTTGCATAATTTCTGTAGTGAATCAGGTGCTAAAACAGTGCAGACTGCATTTATATTCAACAATGGACACAATTCAGTCTTAATGAATTCCCCCATAGAACTTTAACTCTCTTCGTGATGTCTGGACTGCACTTTCTGTGTGTTTTTATTATGTGTAAAATGTAGAACATAGAACACTCAGAGCAACTACTAACAATATCTGGTAGGGTCATTTGTCATAGTATTAAGGAAAATACAAGTAAATCCAAGAGAAACAGCCTTCACAGCCAAAGATAAGTCAGGCGTATATGTGGCTCTACTGTGCCGTAATCCTGTGCTCTCCATAGGGAAGTCTTTTCCAATAGCTTTTAACCTCTAAAGTATTTTATTCAAGGCCAGAGATTCATTCTAAAGATTCACCTTTGACAGATCAATGGAACACCAGTCAGAATACATCACTTTAAACGAAGCATTAAAAAAATCACAAACTAGCACAGCAGGAATCTTCCAGCTCCATTAAACACTGGATGACCATTCCATACCAACTCACATACACTATACATTGAAAACTTGTTGTTTTGCCACAAGTTTGCAATGTTTTGTATGTTCTTTATCTGGAATTTGATATATTTCAAACTGCATTCCTTTCTACCATGGAACTCAAAAGGAGATGTTAGGGAGAATGTATGGGAAATAAAATATGACAGTGAATGGTGACTGGAACTTCATTCTGCCTAACATCTCCTTTTGTGTTCCATAGAAGAGAGAAATTCATACAGGCTTGGGGGTGTGTAATGACAGAAATGTAATTTTTGGGTGAACTGCCCTTTAACTACCTGTTATAGTCTTTGTTAAAGGTATCTGCCAAGAACAACAACATAAATGTAATTCAGAACATGATTGTATCACGTCTTGCTGGGAAACAAGTAATTGAAACAGAGGACCATAATTAGGCTATAGTATATTCTTTAAAAAACTAGAGGTAAGAATTGTAACACCCCCCCCACCCCCATAAGAATGTTGTAAATGTTCAGATGTTTTAGTAAATTTTACCTCCAGAGCCCTTCAAAAGCCCCCAGTAAACACACACAGGACAAGGTGAAAATGAATAACCCATCTATAATAATTCTAAGGTAGTTTTATGCTATTTCTCCACCGACATGTGTAAATATGGGTTCGGAGTTACGGGCTCGTGGACGCATGCACAACAGCACCGCTGCTGAAAAAAATCCTAGGGGAAACACTGGCATTAGATAATGGCACTGGATAATTTTGCCTGGTTGCCCAATTAGCAAAAGTGGTCATTCAATTTAGTGTCAGTTCCAAATTATAGTGCAATAGATAGTGACTTTTGTTCAAAATAAGAGTTCATTTAAATTCAGAAATTTTGAGTACATCTTTTTACAGAAGGTATCTATAAATTGGATCACATATATGCTGTGTACTGTTTATTGGCATTTTATCTGCCAGTGGTAATCCTATTTTCTATTGAAATACTGGTATCATTACGATATCATTATGGACAAATATTTTTTCAATTAATTACAGCCTGTTAATTTTACATTAATTTCATATTGTATCTGTTTTTCTCATGATGCCACTTTTATTATTTGCACACAAAACATTAAAGTGACCACTTTCCTACACAAGAAAATCTAAAAAAAATTTCATCACACATTTTTCCTATTATCAAGAGATCATTCCTATAGAGACAAGTTACTAATGAAATCAAGTTTAGCATCTCAATAAAAGTAGTATGTAAATGTGACATATGTATATATCTTACCAAAGTCACTGGCGCAGTAGTGCTCCATTATGGTGTCAGCTTTCAGCTCGTTGTCACAAGGTGGACACACTTTTGAAACTAAAGGGTGAGAAGAGAGAAAGATAGATAAGAAATGAGAGTTAAAAAGCATAATCAAATTTAAAGGTTTATGAGCTCATGTGTTTTTAGAACTTAGTAGTTATTACACTAAAAACAGTTTGGTATTAGTTGACTTAGGGTGTTTTCACACCTGGCTCGTTTGGAGCGTTTTCTCCCTTGGTTCGGTTCATTTAAGCATATATGAAATGGCAATCGCACTCGGATCCGCACCAAAACAATCGGTCCGAGACTGCCTGAATGAGGTGTTCTCGGACCGACTGCAAACGAACTCTGGAGCGGTTCACTTGTGGTGAGAATGCAAACTGACCCAACGAACCAACGAACCAAACAATATCCCTATAAAAACCATGAACATAACTGAGGGATCTTTGGAGAAGACATATGTAGATCAGCACTTCTCTGTAATTCATCATCAAAATGTGGATATAGCCTTTTGGCAACTATATTAGATATAATTGCACGTTTAAAATTGGAGTTTTATAATTCCTGAGGTAATTTTAGTACGATCGTTTCTCTCTTTTGGATAGTGGCAGAAGTTAATGTCTAAGGTCCAGTGGAAACAGCTTCTTAAAAATGAAGTGTGCAATTTCTGTGCTGCTACCATCACCAAACAGAATTATTAAAATATTGATTGTTTTCAAACATGTTTCCTAAATACTCCCAGGAGATAAACTTTTTACTTTACCCTTGTGCACTGTTCCTTTGTGAGTCACACTTGTGATGTTTGTGGGTCAAAAATGATCTGAACATACATGTGTAATATTTTCCTTTTTGTTTTTTAAAGATATATTTAAAAACACTTATTTTACTAAAGTAAAAACACAAAAGTTGTGCATTTGAATTTTATTATATTTAGACCATAGATGACTTCAGTGCTCCATGCATTGGCTGATCTCTATAATCTCATGTTCTAACTAACTTAATTTCAGTAGTTTGTATGTTAATGTAATCTTGTGTTGAAGCAGTAAACGCATTTGGCTTGCTGTCCGTATATTGGAGGGCTCGGAGCTCGAGACTCGACTCGAGTCCTGATTACCCCCCCAGACTTATTTAGATAATGGATCTAGAGAATAGGTGGAGATGGGGTGGAGGTGGGATGTCAGGAGAGTTGTCACAGGAAGCAGGTAAGCAGCTGCTCATGGGCTGTGATTTGTCAGATTATAATTAACATGCTCCTCTCGAACCTCTGTTAATTAAATCCATTTCTAGATATTATCTCAAGAAATGCACTGGATATATATTTAGACATTATAAAAAACTATTATTTGTCAAATTGTTGCATTTTTTTTCTAAACCACTTGAGTTAAAGTGTCAGATTTTGCAATGATGCTCCAATATGCTGTCAAACATGACAATGCTCCACAGTCGTATCTGATTGT
Organism: Myxocyprinus asiaticus; assembly: GCF_019703515.2. Lineage (NCBI taxonomy): Eukaryota > Metazoa > Chordata > Actinopteri > Cypriniformes > Catostomidae > Myxocyprinus > Myxocyprinus asiaticus. The sequence goes on from NC_059366.1 coordinate 38,545,440, forward strand.
GTAGCAAAGAAAAGACAGAGTTATTATTTTGTTACCTGTCAATTATTTCAAACATCAAACATCAAAATTCTAGCATAAACTTCAACTCAGACCTCGACCTGTGTGGTATGTTTGGTTTATATAGATTTGTCTACGCCTGTGAGGGCCAAATGTCCTCATCAGTAATAATAATAAAAAAAGCTCTTAAATTGGTCAGATTATGTTGATTTTCAAATCTAGTGATGTGCACATGTTTGTGTGATGGTTAGGTTTAGGTTTAGGGGTAGAGTTTGGAAATAGAAAATACTGTTCGCCTGATATGAAATCAGTGGAAGTCAATGAGAGATCACTAATATAGTCAAACAAACCTGTATGTGTGTGTGGGTGTCTTTTCTGCATTGGGGATGTTTTATAGTCCTACCCCTTAATTTTCGTGTGGTTATGTTCTGCATTGTGTCTGATTTATTGATTTTTATGTGACAAATACATAACAAAAAATCTCTGTATTTTAGTATTTCCCAATCATTTCCTATGGAGGGTCAAAAATGACCCAAAACATCACAAATGTTGTTTATTTGGTTTTTTAAAGACCCCTTAGACTTATCGAATCAAGTCCAGATTTTTTGTTTGTTTGTTCAGATACAGTAGATAGTGGATGAAAAATCAACAAGTCTTGTACAACTCAGATAAAGGATACCATTTTTTATTAAAGAAAAAAATTCTAAATGGTTCCAAAAAGACCCGAACAGCACACAAGGGTTAATCACAGGAGTCTCACACTAACAAATAATGGGTGAAATGTTTCACATTCAAACAGATTGGTTTACCAATGTAACAGAACCCTTTCATGTGAACATGTTCATTCTAACAGCTCTAATAGGGGTTTTGGTTTTCATGCAGGGAGTAGAATACAGTTTTATTGCAGAGCTAAACTCATGCGGGGGCAGCAGGCCAGTGCTAATAGAGCTTAAGCCACAGTGTTTGAAGCCATGAGGGGGAGAGGTTTGGCAGCCGCTAGTTTTATTTCGTCAATGGGGAGGGGAAGTTATAAAACACGATTAAGACTTTCACTTGTACATCACTGCAAAAGCACATATACACTCTTTTTATAGTTATAAGTGGTGCTTACTAAGGCAAGCAGCACTTTTACTGATGCTGACATTCATAAAAGTAGTAAGCTTTCGTGTTTAAACTTTTCCACACTGTTTGTGTTACAGACATAAATGACACCTCAAATGATGCGGCTTGTTGACAAGAGGTGTCGCTTTTCTAAGTGATCAGACTGATGATTTTCACGAGTCAGATGATAAAATGGGCCAAAAATCCCATAGAGTTACAATGAAGGAAGGACCCGATCCATCCATGTATCTTGGGACCAAAGCATCTTTCTCTTTATTGACTTGAGCCAGTAAGTTACCACACCCTGGCAATTGCTTACCAACATATTAAAAAAAAGCACTCAGAACACCTTAGCAACCACACAGCAACGTCCTGGTTACCGCCCACAGCACCCTAGCATTGTAATTCTCTAAAAGTGCACATCTGTACCGGTCTGTAGTGTGTATATTCAGCCCTCCATATCTGTGCTGTGTCCAGAGGTGGCATACATATCACAGGACATTAACATACCCTATTAAAGACAGAAAAAAATAAAATAAAAATAAAAATAAACACACACACACACACACACACACACACACACACACAAACTTGCTTTTAAATGATTGTGGGGACTCTCCATAGACTTCCATACAATTTATGGATTTTATACAGATCTAATAATAATTTCTATCTCCTAACCCCACCCCTAAACCTATCCCTCACAGAAACCTTTTTGCATTTTTACATTTTCAAAAAACATCGTTTAGTATGTTTAATAAGCCATTTTCCTCGTGGGGACCGCTGGCTGGGCCCTACAAGGTAGGTGATCTCAGGTTTTACTATACTTTTGGGGACATTTCCCCACAATGTAGTATAAACATGTACACACGCACACACACACACACACACACACACACACACACACACACACACGTTGGTGCAGCTATCTTAATGAGGACTCTCCATAGACATAATGATTTTTATACTGTATGAACAATAGATTCTATCCCCTAACCCTACCTCTAAACCTAACTCTAAAAAAAAAAAAAAAAAACTTTCTGCATTTTTACATTTTCAAAAAAACATTGTTTATTATGTTTTTTAAGCGATTTGAATTATGGGGACACTAGAAATGTCCTCATAAACCACATTTATAGCATAATAGCTTTGTAATTACCAGTTTGTAACATAAAAAAAGTCCTAGTAAACCACCCAAACCTGCCCACAAACACACACACACACACACACACACACATATATACTGTATATATACATAGTATATACTGTAGATATCTACAGTATATCTATCTATCTATATATTGTATATACTGTATATACACATGTAATGGGTAAAGGATGGGCAAGGAAGAGGCGGGAACCGACAGAACAGTCAACATAACTTTAATGACGTAACTGAACTTAAAACAACATAAAACAAACATAAACACACACACAGTGCGGCCACGTGTGTCTATCTCTCTCTCTTGAACTGGCGTCTCCGGGTCCCTTTTATCTCTCTCTCCCACTGATTGGGTGACTCAGCGCCATCTGTGCACCCTCACGGCCCAGCCACACCCTCCTCGTCACAGCACAATATATATAAATGCTGTATGTACTGTATACATAAAGTGGCACAGAAATAACACACTTCAGTTTTAAAGGCAGAGTTCACCCAAGATTGTAATTATGTAATTATTTACTCACCCTTATATAGATTCAAACCCATATTGTGTTTTCAGTGAAACACAAAAGATGTTAGGCAGAATGTTAGTGACATGGTATAGGAAAAAGCAGCATCAACTTTCCTCATAATTTTTCCTAATGTGTTCCACAGAAGAAATAAAGTCATTCAGGTTTGAAAAGATGTGAGGTTGAGTAAATAATAACCAAATTGTAATTTTTTTTTTGTTGTTTGTTTGTTTTTTGTTTTTTTGGGTGAACTACCCCTTTGAGGAATATTTTACCCTTATCTCTACATGTTTTACCCACTGACAATGATTCCATGACATGAGGAATCATATTTTCCTTGATCATTTAACATATAAAGAGGTCACTGTACCTTAAAATCATACTGTAAGTTTCAGAACTCAAAACTTCCTCCTTACTGCAAAAATAACATTTGTTTAAATCAAGCTGCCAAAACGACTCATTCTCTACTTCCTCCACATTGTGATGTCACACTGTGGTAGACATCTGACCACTTCCACGACAAAACATCAGTGCCCACTATGCCTTATTACTTCTATAGCCCCACCAGTAATGGTGAGCAGTGAGATGGCAAGGAGAAAGCCAGTCAGTCAAGAGCAGAGAGCCAATCATAACAGTGGGCGTTTCCAGTCAGGTCTTAAAGGAGAAGCAGCACCAAAACTGAGCATTACTTACAGAGGGTGGAAAATGATAATCATTAAAAATATATAACTGTATAATATTTTTTTTTTTTTTTGTGCAAAAAACTTTACAAATATTATAAGTGAACCTCAAGGTACATAATGAAATAATAAAAAAGGCATGTCATGACACCTTTAATATTTGTTGTTTGGTTTTCTATAGGATTCATTTGTTTCTGTGATTTTGCCTGCAGTGCTATATGTGTATATTCCAGGCTTCCGACATTTCATTTACCTGCTAAACAGAGTGATTAGGAAGAATGCAGGATGTGGCTTTGTGAATATTTGGAAAAGCCATTCATTTGTTCAGTAAAAAATACAGAAACCTCTATTTGATCCCTATGGGGTGGTTCAGACGGAACAAACCGTGATCAGTTTGGCTGGAGGGAGCTTGAATTTCTCTAATCGAAATCAACCGCACGTTGATGTGCGTTATATTTGATCCTGATGTTGCTGAATATGATTTTGTCATTTACTCAGCCCAGGTTCTAACAGAGCAAAAGCATCTGGCAAAATCGTCTCCAGACTCCCCCTTCCAGGTTAAAAACCAAGGGTCAGAGTTTATCACCCCAGCCTGGAGCACAGCCATAGCGGCAGATAATTAGGAGAGGTGTCAAAGTTCACCAGGCTTCAGTGAACAGGTTATGGGGAGTTGAACCCCTCTGTAAGTTTCAACCATCAGTTGGTCCCTGAGTAGAAATTCCCTTACATTTAACGTTCAGTGAGTCGGAGATGTGACAGTGTGCAGTTACTTGCACATACTGAGTGGGGAAATCACGAAGAATGAATTGTGCATGCTATAGCGTGGTTCATTCAACATAGTTTGATGACAACTCGCAAAACTGTAAGATATTGTACAACTTGGCTGTTATGAAAAGGTACGATTTTTACTCCAATAGGTGTCGACCAAAAATGCAACATATATCAGTCATTTTTATTGCATAAATATGTAAGTATGGACTGAATAACCAAATTTGTTCATAGACGTTTCCTTTCTAAAAAATAAAGTGTTGGGTAGGAGGCCAGCTAAAATTTGATGCCTACATTGTATCGATTTGAAATTCTGCTTGTTGATTTGTTGGTCTCTATGGGAGTAGAGTCCTTATGGGAGTCTAACCTTTTTAGTACGAGCCAAGTTATAGTACAATATCCTACGATTTCGCCATGTCATGAGACTCATCAGACTGTATGTTGTAAAATTCAGTTTTTGAGGGAAGTAATAGCACAACATTAATTGTGCCAGGCCAGTAGTGCTAAGCTCTTTGAATAAAGTGCAATTGATTTAAAGACAAATTTACATAGAAAGGAGGCGTGTTTGTACTGAAAAGTATGAAAAGAGAAAAAAAAAATCTGCAGGAATACCTTGCGCAAAGGTTGTGCAAACATTTTGTGAATTGGAATGTGGAGGAGAGAACTTAATGTTTCTCGCAGTCAGACACACAGGCTGTAGCAAGAGGCATTTGTGAAGCTGAAACGTGTTATTTGCACTGCAGAGCAATTTATTCTATTTTGCAGGGTGGCTTGCTGGCGGAAAGCACAGTAGAAACAGAGCCAAGGCATGTGTCAGGACAGTGAGCATGGGTAATTCAGCAAACCAGGTTTCTGCAAGAAGTGCCAATTTAGAGATGGAGTGATATCAGACTTTTTTTGTAATGTATTCCCTAAAGTTCAACCACCTTCCTATATTAGAACAAATGTATGGGGAAACTCATCAGAACTGCCTCTGAGAGCTGTTGATGGCTTTTCCATTCAGAAAAATTAATAATCAAAAGCCATTTAGTCACATACTTAACTGGCTCATTCCTGTTATGCAGTAGCTTTTGAACTCTGTAACTTCTAACAAAATGCTTGTGTTGTAATTTAATGAAGTATTTCTGTAAAATTGTATTTTGATCAATATATCAACAGATCAATATTTAAGTCCATTTTTTACAATAAATTCTCCTCCCTGCCCAGTAGGTGGATATACACAATATATACACAAAGAATGGAATTGGCAAAATCGAAAGAAGAAATACTTTTTTGAGAGAAGAGAGTGCTTAGGAGGGCTCGTGAAAGTGAACATTTATAGTAAAAAGGGACGTAATATTGATCTGTTTCTCATCCACACCTATCATAGTGCTTCTGAAAACATGGATTTAACCACTGGAGTCATATGGATTACTTTTATGCTGCCTTGATGTGCTTTTTGGAGCTTTAAAGTTCTGGTCACCATTCACCTGCATTGTATGGACCTACAGAGCTGAGATATTCTTCAAAAAGACTTTTTTTTTATTTTTTTTTTTATTTTTTATTTTTTTCAGCAGAAGAAATTGTCACATCTGGGATAGCATGAGGGTGAATAAATGATGAGAGAATTTTTTTTTTTTTTTTTGGGTGAACCATCCCTTTAACCTTAAAAACCTCATCTGTTGGGGAGAAAATTTTACTTGCTTTTAGTGCCACTCAGTGGATATTTCACCTCCGAACTGACAGATTGCAAATAATGAACCACATAATATAATTTTGCAAAAATGTCTCAACAGTCCCGTAATTTTCATGAGATCAGTCTGTCCATATACTGCATTGTAGGTGGCCATAGAGTGGCCAAATTTTTGGCAGAAAGAGCTTGAATAAAGTGTCTCAGATGTAGAAAGACTAGAACAGTTAACAGTAAAATCCTTTGCGCTGTCTGTCATCATGAATGTAAGTGTAGATAGCTGAACTGAATCTGAAAGTCCTCACTTAAAGGAATAGTTCACCCAAAAATGAAAATTCTCTTATCATTTACTCACCCATATGCCATCCCAGATGTGTGTGACTTTCTTTCTTCAGCAGAACACAAATGAAGATTTTTAGAAGAATTTCTCTGCTCTTTTGTTCCATGCAATGCAAGTGAATGGGTGCCAAAATTTTGAAGCTCCAAAAATCACACAAGTCAGCATAAAAGTAATCCATATGAATCCAGTGGTTAAATCAATGTCTCTAGAAGTGATTTGATAGGTGTGAGTGAGAAACAGATCAATATTTATGTCCAATTTTACTATAAATTCTCCTCTCTGCTTAGTCAGGCTGCACTTTAGCATTCACTTTCACATTTTTTTTCTCCCCTTTTCTCCCGAATTTGGAATGCCCGATCCCAATGCACTCTAAGTCCTCGTGGTGGCGTTGTAACTTGCCTCAATCTGGGTGGTGGAAGACGAATCTCAGTTGCCTCTGCGTCTGAAACCGTCAATCTGCACATCTTATCATGTGGCTTGTTGAACGCGTTACCGCGGAGACCTAGCGCGTATGGAGGTTTCACATTATTCTCTGCGGCATCCACGCACAACTCACCACGTGCCCCACCAAGAGCGAGAACCACATTATAGCGACCATGAGGAGGTTAACCCAATGTGACTCTACCCATCCTAGCAACCAAGCCAACTGGTTGCTTAGAAGGCCTGACTGGAGTCACTCAGCACACCCTGGATTTGAACTTGCGACTCCAGGTGTGGTAGTCAGTGTCTTTACTTGCTGAGCTACCCAGGACCCTTTACTTTCACATTCTTCTTGTGTTTTTGGTGATTTACATTGTTCATGCATACTTCCCCTACTGGGCAGGAAGAATTTCAAGCAAAAATTGACTTAAATATTGATCCGTTTCTACCCACACCTATAAAACCACTTCAAAAGATATGGATTTAATCACTAGAGTCATATGGATTACTTTTATGCTGCGTTTATGTGATTTTTGGAGTGTAACAATTTTGGCACCCCTTCACTTGCATTGTATGGACCTACAGAGCTGAAATATTCTTCTAAAATTCTAAATTTGGCTTCTGCAGAAAAAAGAAAGTCATACACATCTGGGATGGCATGAGGTTGAGTAAATGAAGGAGAATTTTCATTTTTGGGTGGACTATTCCTTTAAGCTGAATTCTCTTCTAAGTCCACACAGTTTCCTCAGAGAGCAGAGCAAGTTCTACACCACTGAGTTTCTCTATCAGAGTTTATGGGGAAAACGTTCTGTGTAAACTATGCACAGGTCATAATTTTATGGCTCAGTTGGATCCTTGAAGTTATGAGCAGCAACACTTTGGACATAAAACATTAATCAGGATGAAAAACTGCTGTGATTTATGTCTGTTTAAATGTGCAGTGAGCGGTGACAGAGCCATGAAAACCTGTCTCTCTCAGAGCGTCATTCATTGGAATCCTGCAAACAATGGAGTACAAATTTATTCCAGTCCAAGCCAGTAGTAGGTTTGTTCTATGCTGTTTTATTTTTATTTATTTTTTAGCCAAATTACTTGTTTTAATCGTGTTGCTCCTGACTCATCATAGTTTAGACATGATAGATTTCATAACAAAAGATGTATTGTATTTTTCCTTCCTTTATTTCTTTCTTTACATGGTTTCCACGGTCATGGACAACCTGGAAATATCAGGGCATTTTAAAATTGTGATTTTTTTTCAGGTCAGGAAAACTCATGTAAATTAAGAACATCTTTAAAAGTCATGGAAAAGTCATATAGTGAATACACATTTTTCTAGTTATGCTGAGCTCCAAAATGTTTCAGCGGCTAAAAATTGCTCTTTTTGTTCCTCATTCATGAAACATGAGCAGCACAATTTTCTGTGTAAATCGTTCATAAATCCGATCGTTTGTAAATTGCTGCATTGAACTGATTGCAACAATTTACATAAGAATAGTTTCTCGTGTTTCATGAATAAAGCCCTTTGAGTGCAATCGCATAAAATGATTAAAAAAAAATCTTTATCCAGTAATGCATGAGCAACTGAAAAAGTAATGGAAAATCATTGGTCAAAAAGTGTGGGAACCCTGCAATCCTCTGTTGAACATAGAAGATGTTAGGAAGAATGTGAAGGACTGACAGGCTCAGTCACCATTCACTTTTATTGCATTTTGTTCCATACAATGAAAGTAAATGGTGACTGAGGCTGTCATTCTGCTTTATGTGTTCCACAAAAAGAAAAAAATTTATTCATATGGGTTTTGAATGACATTAGGGTAAGTAAATGATGGCTTCATTTTTGGAAGAAACTGTCCCTTTGAGAAAAGTTTCCTATTTGAAAAACTATATTGTTTAAAAAGACGTACTGTTGTGCAGTTGAAATATGATGCAGTGGAGTGTATCATTTACTGTCATGTCAGTATCCACAAACAGCCAGTGAAACTTGTCTGTGGTTCTGGCTGTGAACGGCCCTCGTCTCAAGATTTCACCTCAAACCACAGGGGACAAAACAGCCCTTCACTCCCAGGGCTGCTACTCTAGCTGATGGCTGCAGGCCGGAGCGACTGGCCATTCCAGACGAGGGTTTGTGCTGTCATGTTATCTCTAGAGTCCTGTTTCACATCGATGTGCACGTTCACCAAAACACACCAAATGCTTGGCTGTGAGTGACTTTACCGTCCAGCTGCAATGTGGAAAGCACATTTTACTCAGCTCTGCTAGTTTCCATACTCTCAGTATCATGTCATTTCAGAACAGCTATGTTTGTAATTGATATTGTCTCAAAGGTCTCTCTCTTGCTGTTCTTGCTCTTGATTTTGCCGCAGTTTTAAGGAGCTTATTATTCCAACAGAAGCCAAGCTACTTAACTTAGAAGTATGAAAACAGTGTAGTGGAGTTACATTTTTTCATTGTAACATTGTAATCCATCAAATCTTAGCAACGAAAAGAGTAGCTGTGTGCCACATTTACTCACACATACATGCATACTTAACTATCTAAATGGGGACATACCATGGACTTCAATTGTTTTTATTACTAAAGACTAACCCTAACCCAACTTTTTCCCTTAAAAAAAACCCGTTTTGCATCATTTGGCCAAATGAGGATGTCCCTGCCCTCAAAGGGAGGTTTTGTCAAATTTAGCTCACTTTTGTGGGTGATTCGTTAGGCTGAATGTTAGCCTCAGTCACCATTCACTTTCATAGTATTAATTTATTTATTTATTTATTGTCCATACAATGACTGAGACTAAAGATTTTGCTTTACATCTCCTTTTGTGTTCTACGGAAGCAAAAAAAAAAAAAAAGGAATACGGGTTTGAAGCAACATGAGGGTCAGTAAATGATGACAGAGTTCAATAATTTTTGGGACAACTATCCCTTTTTAACATATTTTAACAATTTTATATTTATTTAATTTATTTATTTATTTTTTCTCCTACAGTATGTAAATTTCAAATTTCATTTGACCTCATTTGGTTATGTTACATTATGTTACAGCATGCAGCATATGATGCATTGATCTCTTTCATTCCGAATTGTTTTGTAGGGAAGATTGTCTATGCATTGTTGGAAAAATTTTTGGCCACTTGTTGCTTTTTTGCAACATGTAATTGCTGTAATATAAATTTATCTCAGAATATTTAATTATTTTCTTTGTTATCAAATATATACATATACAGTACATATATTGGCTTTGTAGTGCCTTAAACACCGTTCATGCTGCTCAACACCATCTTCAGAATTATCCTTGAGCACTAACTATTCTCCCCCTTTTTTCTTCTTTTTTCCTTCGTCTCCTCTGTCCATTACAATAGTCCTTCTAGTCTCAGTGAGACAAAGTAATGTACAACTTTCCAGACTAATTAGTGATCCAAAGAGTTTGGCTGCCTGGCTAATTGGAAACCCAAATGCAGGATTAAACAAAGAGTAAGAGGGGCAGCATGCACTGTCCTCTCCACATTCCACATCAGATGTTTGCTTTAGATAGTGAAATTTTTTGTCCATCCAAGAGCCTTAATTTTACTTTCTCAAGACCCTCAGGCAAAATAAAAGTAAGAGAAAATCTACTAATGGGACTTGTTGTGGAGATCTTTGTAGACTTAATAATTGCAACTTTTTTAAAATAATTTTTATTTAGATAGGTTTATTTGTTAGTTTATTTTAAGGTTATTTGACGTTTAAGTCTACTTAAAATTTTCTAGGTTCAATAAAAGTTATGCTCAATTAACAGCATTTGTGGCATAATATTGATGACCACAAAAAAAAAAAAAACTTGTTCCTCATTTTCTTTTAAAGATAGCAAAAATCAAGGTTACAGTGAGATACTTACAATGGAAGTGAATGGGGCCAGTTTTTGGAGGGTTTAAAGGCAGAAATGTGAAACTAATAATTTTTTTTATAAGCACTTACATTAATTCTTCTGTTAAAACTGGTGTATTATTGGAGCTGTAAAGTTGTTTTAATCATCGTTTTGTGGCAGACTGCTAAATTACCGTGATTACAGGGTTTACGTCTTACGTCGTCATGGCAACAAAGTTGTACAATTAACTATAACAAAAAAATTTACTAAGCGATTGCATCACACTAAATTATTTTAACATGCAAATTGTTTATGTCTTGTGGCTATGCTTTTAAAACAGTGAGTATTTTAACATTTATGGATTGGCTCCTTTCACTTCCATTATAATTGCCTTACTATAACCAATTTTTTTTTTTTTTTTTTTTTAAGAAAAAGAGAGACAAGTTGTTTCTTTAACCAGAAAACAATGCTTAAATCTGTAGCTTGCTGAAATAAAATAATTTTTCAAATGTTTTGCAGCTTTGTCAAATGATCACTCAAATTATAGGGATTTTGAAACACATTTTGTGAAATTTATGCATTATGTGTTCTGGATTCATGTGATGCTGTTGAACAGTTTTGTCAACACATTCAGTTTACTGTAGTTTTTTTTTTTTTTGAATTTGCACAAAAAATAAATAAATAAAAAAATTGGTTTAGTTTAGTCACATCTTAAAGTCTATGTTGCACTCATCAACATTCCACATTGTGGAAATTAATTGTATTAAATCATGAATCAATAACAATGACATTTAACTCTAAAACCACTAGTTTTTGCAAGTCCTACCTGGAGTTTGAGTGGCGTGCCCTGCTGAGAATTGCATGGGAATACACAGGTCATTGTCGATGGGGAACTTCTCGCACTGTAGCATCTCTGGCCAGGGGAAGCCGTAGGTCTCCATAACTGGGGCACAGCTGTCCCGCACAGCCTCACACAGAGAGCGACAGGGGTAGATGGGCCGATCCAGGCAGACCGGAGCAAACAGGGAACACAGGAACACCTGCGTGTCAGCATGGCATTGCTTTGCCAAGAGGGGCACCCAGCTGCCCGCTTGCTGCTTGACCTCGGGCATGGTCTCATGGTCCAACAGGTTTGGTAGCCTCATCTTTTTGTAGCCCACATTGTAGCAGAGCCGCAGGTCAGCTGGGATATCCACACACTGCGGTTGCTTGGCATAAAACCGGCCATTGTGGAAATTGTCCGATTGCCAGCTGTAATAGTCGTATTCCTCTGCTGAAGTAACTGAGGTGAGAAGAACCAACACCAGGGTGAAGGCCTGGGTCAGAGACACCTGCCTCTTCTCTGCCATGTTCCTACAGTTATAGTGTACTTTAGAAGGGGGAGGGGGGAATGGATGAATAAGAAAAATTTAAATCCTTTGCCTTGCTGTGAAATACGAAAAAATGACAAAAAGAGCTGGTTATGCTTGGTTTTCCTCCTCTATGCCTTAGGTTGCCCTGTCAGTACTGCAGTTCATTAGAAACTCCTTGGCTTCAACCTTTCAGAAGCTGGTTGGATCAGCAGAAAGTGGCAGGTCTTAGTGCAAAGCTCTTTTCTAGCTTGTCTCAAGTGCACCTAGTGTATAAAAGCCAGTGGATTCAGAGACCTATGAGCTGACAACCCCTGAGAAAGCTTGTCCACCCACCTCCTACTGTGGACTGGCTTTCCCTGTCCACTGTAAACTCCACCCCCTCCCAACCACAGCCAAATGCTGCACAGTGGGCGGCACTCATGCCTGGACTGTCACACCCACACAGCCCACCCCCCTTGCAGACTCTTCTACAGGCAGACCACGCACTGTCCTGCAGCGCAATGCATGCGTGGAGTGTGCTGGTCTCATTCAGTTTCTCTTTAGCTCATATGCAGTGGGGTTCAAGAGTCCATACTGAGAATCTGGGATTCATAATCTAATTTAAACCTGGAATTAAAGAAAGTTTGAGGATTTAAAACGAAGAAATGTTTTGACAAAATGAATATGAAATATGTCTAATCAAATAAGCAATTTTATGATTTTTATGTTTACACTTTTGCACAAAAGGTCAGATTTACTTCTTTCCATTGACACACACAAGATGCTTGTTGGCACATTGTCAAATCATGCTGGGATAACACAGATCATCAGGTTTTGCACAAACTTGTCAACATGTAAAACTTAAGTCCATGTCAACTCAAGTGCATGCTGTCATTAAAGCAAAAGGACATAGCAAATAATAAAAGAAAAAAAATATCAGAAATTCATGTGTATTTTTTTTTCTTTTTTTTTTTTTAGTTCAGTTTTTAATCATTTTATGTGTAAAAAATAAATTAAAAAAAGTAAAATAAGTAAAAATGCTGGTAATATAAATTGTGTAGGGGAAAAAAATAATAAATGAAAAAAATAAAAAATAACAAAATTAAAGTATTTTCTTGAGTGGTCTGAGACATTTGAACCCCACTGTAGATTCTCCACACACATCATTTGCCCTGGCCTTGCACATTCCAGTTTATTAGGAAATAAACAGCAGGCAGAAAAAAGATTTAATGGCGGTGCATCTACAGGTGGTCTGGGCATTTGGCCGTTCTGTTTGAGATATTCTAATGCTGCTGCTGGATGTGAATAGAAACAGGCTTTCTCTCTGTCTCCTGTCATTCGCTGTCACACTGTGGGGCCCAGATTTCAGCTCACAGCCACCCAGCAGCAGGGGGGCGCACTGCCTCATTGCAGCCATCCAAATACAGAGAAACCTCACTATTAGATTTGCGTCTTTTCATCTATTAGCAGTTAGCAGATTTTGTTACTTTTCCTTTCCTTTCCTTTCCTTTCCTTTTACATTCCTTTCCTTTACTTTCTATTTCCTTTTCCCTTTCTCTTTGTTCTGTTTCCTTTTTCTTTCCTTTTATTTCCTTTTCCATTGACTTTACATTGTTTCCCTTTCCCTTTCCTTTAGTTTACCTTACCTTACCTTTCCTTTCTGTTTCCTTTTCCCTTCCTTTTCCTTTCCTTTTATTCACTTTGTTTCCATTGACTTTACATTGTTTCCCTTTCCCTTTCCTTTAGTTTACCTTACCTTACCTTTCCTTTCTGTTTCCTTTTCCCTTCCTTTTCCTTTCCTTTTATTCACTTTGTTTCCATTCCTTTCCTTTACCTTACTTTTCCTTTCCTTGTTGCTTTTCCCTCTCCCTTCATTTCCTTTCTTCCTGTTACATTTATTTCCTTTCCTTTTCCTTGTTACTTTCTCTACCATTTTCCTTTCCTTTCCTTGTCCCTATCAATTAATATTCCTTTCCTTTCCTTTTTCCCTTTCCCATCCTTTTACTTTCTTTTCCCTTCCTTTCATTCCCTTCACCCTCTCCTTTACCTTCCCTTTTCCTTTTACATTTATTTCCTAACCTTTTCCATGTCCCTTTCTCTTCCTTGTCTCTTTCCTTTTCTCTTATTCTTTCTATTTATTTTCCTCATTTTCCCTTTTCTTTTCTTTCATCTTATTCTTTCTTTCCCTTCCCTTTTGTTCATTCCTGTCCTGTCCTGTCCTTTTTATATGTTGAATGACAAATGTTAATGTTGAATGTTGGTTAATGAACAGTGTGAGACCCTGGAGTTTATTCACTTTCTGCTTAATGAAATTTCCAGACTTCATCTTTTTTGGATATCTGAATAAAATAGGTGAGATTTGCACATATGAAACACTAAATTATAGTATAATTGGGGAGGAAACAATTAGACCAGAAGACTTTGTTCCACAGCCATTAAGAGGTCTACATAGGCAGAATTTCCAACATGAGGGTTGTTATAATTGTCTTTTTGGCCAAATTCTAAGGCAGGAACATTTATATTATTTGCAGAGAAATAATTCCCAGAAAACAATCAAATAAATTATATTTCATTCTTTATGGAAAAAGCAATGATACAATTATTTACACTACCGGTCAAAAGTTTAGGGTCACTTACTCTTTATTATTATTATTTTTCACATTTAAGGATAATAGTAAAGTCATCAAAACTATGGAAGAACAGAAATGGAACTATGGGAATTGTGTTTTTTCTAAAAAAAAAAAAAAATCAAAAATAAATAAAAACTATGTAATATTTTAGCATATTCAAAGTAGCCACCCATTGCATAGAATTTTCAGAAATGTACTCTTGACATTTTCTCAACCAGCTTCTTGAGGTATCACCCTGGGATACTTTTTAAACAGTTTTGAAGGAGTTCCCATCAATACTGGTCACTTATTAGCTGCTTTTCTTAATTATTCGGTCCAAGTCATTTTTTTTAAATAAAATTTTAGTTTTGTAATGAAATAAATTAATATATTGGCACAATTCTATTTTTGTCTACAAAACTAATTTCAAACATTTAAGCATTTGCCTTCAAATCAAAAGGTTTTTAAGATCATGAGAATCATTTCAATCAAGTGACCCCAAACTTTTGTACGGCAGTGTATCTAATCCACAAAGTAATTTTTTAGCCCACAGTGTGTGCGTTATATTTTTATTCTTAAAAGAGTCTTGCATTGTTATCTTTGTAAAATGCTAAATGTAAAGTTGCTGAATAACATATAATTGCCTTTCCTCGCAATTATGTGTTATTCAAGGACCCTATAGCAGTCCCGGAACACAGACGATCGCCTCATAGCTCGCACCCTCGCACCTGCAACAGAGCCATTTGTGTATCAGTGAGGCAACATGCAAATGAAGAGCGCTTACAGTAAATAAGAAAAACTGAGTTTTACAAGTTAGTTGAGAGATGTAGATTAAAAATGTTACACCACTAAACTAGCCTTTTTAATACATGACAGCAAATGCTGAAAGAAAGACAGAAACCCTGGTTGTTGTAGAAAACTCTGCAAGACTCTATTTTGTCCTGTTGTTTAAGACAACTTTGTCTTGAATGCCTCCATGGTTGATTCTTTAGAAAGTTCATAAAATTCTGTGGGGGGTTTTCAGCCAGGACTAATCTCTGTGGACATGAAAACTCATCCAGTCCTGCTTTGTGTTGCCCAGATAGTGTCAGAGACAGAAAGAGGCACATGTTTACGCTCCTTTGTCAATAATAAAAGCAGTGGTTATAAATGAGATTACAGTGATGATGAGGAATGTAATTTGGCCAAATATTATGATGACATTTTGCGTCCCAACATGAGGCTGTTCAGAAAGTCACCACATAAAATTTATACAAACACATCAAAAGAGCATAAATATAAGATGACTTGGAAAGTGCTTTGACTGTGAATAATATTCCATGGCACTTGCTGGACAGAAACAACATAACAAATCAAAAACTATATGTTATTCACAGCTACTTCACACAGCAAAAATAAATAAATTCCTTTATCAGTATTTCTGTGTTGGTTTACAGTAAATATATCTAAACATTCCAAACTAAACTACACTTTACAACAAGGTTCCATGTGTTAACATTAGTTCATACATTAGATATCATGAACAAACAATGAACAATATAAAGTATATTTTACAGCATTTATTAATCTTTGTTAATGTTAATTAATAAAAATACAATTGTTCATTTTTAGTTCATGTTAGTTCATAGACCAATAGTGTTAACATATACACATTTTGATATATATATATATATATATATATATATATATATATATATATATATATATATATATATACACTATATTGCCAAAAGTATTCGCTCATCTGCCTTTAGACGCATATGAACTTAAGTGACATCCCATTCTTAATCCATAGGGTTTAATATGACGTCGGCCCACCCTTTGCAGCTATAACAGCTTCAACTCTTCTGGGAAGGCTTTCCACAAGGTTTAGGAGCGTGTTTATGGGAATTTTTGACCATTCTTCCAGAAGCGCATTTGTGAGGTCAGACACTGATGTTGGACGAGAAGGCCTGGCTCGCAGTCTTCGCTCTAATTCATCCCAAAGGTGCTCTATCGGGTTGAGGTCAGGACTCTGTGCAGGCCAGTCAAGTTCTTCCACACCACACTCGCTCATCCATGTCTTTATGGACCTTGCTTTGTGCACTGGTGCGCAGTCATGTTGGAACAGGAAGGGGCCATCCCCAAACTGTTCCCACAAAGTTGGGAGCATGGAATTGTCCAAAATCTCTTGGTATGCTGAAGCATTCAGAGTTCCTTTCACTGGAACTAAGGGGCCAAGCCCAGCTCCTGAAAAACAACCCCACACCATAATCCCCCCTCCACCAAACTTCACAGTTGGCACAATGCAGTCAGACAAGTACCGTTCTCCTGGCAACCGCCAAACCCAGACTCATCCATCAGATTGCCAGATGGAGAAGCGTGATTCGTCACTCCAGAGAACGCGTCTCCACTGCTCTAGAGTCCAGTGGCGGCATGCTTTACACCACTGCATCCGACGCTTTGCATTGCACTTGGTGATGTATGGCTTGGATGCAGCTGCTCGGCCATGGAAACCCATTCCATGAAGCTCTCTACGCACTGTTCTTGAGCTAATCTGAAGGCCACATGAACTTTGGAGGTCTGTAGCGATTGACTCTGCAGAAAGTTGGCGACCTCTGCGCACTATGCGCCTCAGCATCCGCTGACCCCGCTCTGTAATTTTACGTGGCCTACCACTTCGTGGCTGAGTTGCTGTCATTCCCAATCGCTTCCACTTTGTTATAATACCACTGACAGTTGACTGTGGAATATTTAGTAGCGAGGAAATTTCATGACTGGACTTGTTGCATAGGTGGCATCCTATCACAGTACCACGCTGGAATTCACTGAGCTCCTGAGAGCGGCCCATTCTTTCACAAATGTTTGTAGAAGCAGTCTGCATGCCTAGATGCTTCATTTTATACACCTGTGGCCATGGAAGTGATTGGAACACCTGAATTCAATTATTTGGATGGGTGAGCGAATACTTTTGGCAATATAGTGTATATATATGCTGAAATTAACATTAACCAAAATTTATAAATGCTTTAAAAGTATTGTTTATTGTTATTTCATGTTAACTAATGTTGTTAACTAATGGTAACAAATGGAACCTTATTGTAAAGTGTTACCAATAAATGTGTTTTAGAAGCAAACACAAAATTTGCTAGATTTATTCTTAAAACAAGCTTATCATGATGGCGCCACAGATGGCTGCCTCGGTGTGGAGCGCTCCTATTGTTTTGTTGTTTTTGTTTGTTTGTCCTGTGTTTAGTAATCTTTTTCCAGTCAGTTTTATGAAAGACGAACTGCTGAACATTCAGCAGCATATACCAGTCAATCTTTTCCCAGTATTTGAATATTCAAATGTTTTGCTGGACATTTTAGTTGGAGGCGCAGCTCTGCTGTTCAAGAGACGCAGGCGAGGGACACGAGCCGGTGCGCTGGTCAAGCTCCGTTGGCACGGATTTCGAACAGCGCTGCCGAGTATTCACTTAGCGAATCTCCACTCTCTTCCTAACAAAACGGACGAACTACATCTCCTCACATGCACAAACGAGGACTTTTCAACCTCTGCTGCCTTGTGCTTCACAGAAACCTGGCTGAGTGAAGCCACTCCGGACAGCGCGTTACATCTGCCGGGCTTTCAGCTGTTCAGAGCGGATCGCATTGTGGAGTTAACGGGGAAAACGAGAGGCGTGGAACATGCTTTTACATCAATGAAAGTTGGTGTACAGATGTAACAACGTTAAAGAAGATGTGCTGTCCTAATTTGGAAGCACTCTTTATTAACTGTAAGCCTTTCTACTCGCCGCGGGAGTTTTCCTCGTTTATTCTGGTGAGTGTGTATATCGCGCCAAATGCGTGTTTGAATGCCGCGCTGCAACAGCTGGCTGATCAAATCACAGACACAGAACAACAATACCCGGACTCACTTATTATTATTCTTGGGGATTTTAACAAAGCAAATCTCACACGTGAACTGCCCAAATACAAACAGCACATTACATGCCCAACCAGAGACAGGAACATACTGGATCATTGTTACACAACAATAAAGGATGCATATCGCTCTGTCCCTAGAGCAGCTTTGGGACTCTCTGATCACTGTCTGGTTCATCTTCTTCCAACCTACAGGCAGAAATTAAAATCAACCAAGCCAGTAGTAATGACTGTAAAGAGATGGACCAATGAAGCAGAGCGGGAACTACAAGCCTGCTTCAATTGCACAGATTGGAGTGTTTTTGAGGCTGCAGCCACAGACCTGGATGAGCTCACAGATACTGTTAAATCATATATCAGTTTCTGTGAGGATATGTGCATTCCTACTAGGACTTATTTAAAGTTCAACAACGACAAACCATGGTTTACAGCAGAGCTCAGGCAGCTTCATCAGGCCAAAGAGGATGCTTACAGAGGTGGGGATAAAGTCTTGTACAATCAGGCCAGGAACACACTGAACAAGGAAATCAGAGTGGCTAAAAGAAGATACTCTGAGAAGCTGAAAAACAAGTTTTCAGCTAACAACCCTGCATCAGTGTGGAGTGGCATGAAACAACTCACAAATTACAGGACTCCTACCCCCAACCCTGTAGGGAACCAACAACTGGCTGACGACCTGAATGTGTTCTACCTCAAATTTGAAAGGCCCAATCTCACACCCCACATCCACTCTGACCTTCACTTCACACAAACACCAACACCTCCTGCAAGCCCCTCTTCCCCCTTCTTGCCACTCAACCTGCACTTAAGATCTGTGAAGATGATGTGAGCCGCGGCTTTCGGAAACAAAAGACGAGGAAAGCTTCAGGCCCAGATGGCGTCTCACCAGCGTGTCTTCGATCCTGTGCTAACCAGCTGGCCCCCATCTTCACACAGATCTTCAATAGATCACTGGAGCAGTGTTAAGTCCCATGCTGCTTCAAATGCTCAATCATTATTCCTGTCTCAAAGAAACCAAAAATCACAGGACTTAATGATTACAGACCTGTCACCCTGACGTCTGTGGTCATGAAATCATTTGAGAGACTGCTGTTGGCCCACCTGAAGAACATCACTGGACCCTTTCTAGATCCCCTTCAATTTGCTTATCAAGCAAACAGGTCTGTGGATGATGCAGTCAACATGGGATTGCATCATATCCTGCAACATCTGGACAGACCAGGGACATATGCAAGGATCCTTTTTGTGGACTTCAGTTTAGCTTTCAACACCACCATCCCAGCTATACTCCAGAATAAATTACACCAACTCTCTGTTCCCATGTCTATCTGTCAGTGGATTACCAGCTTTCTGACGGACAGGCAGCAGCTTGTGAGACAGGGGAAACTCACTTCTAGCACCTGTACAATCAGCACTGGTGCCCCCAAGGGATGTGTTCTCTCCCCACTACTCTTCTCCCTCTACACCAATGACTGCATCGCCAAGGACCCCTCTGTCAAGCTCCTGAAGTTTGCAGATGACACCACTGTCATCGGCCTCATCCGAGATGACGATGAGTCTGCATACAGAAGGGAGGTTGAACAGCTGGCTGTCTGGTGCAGTCAAAACAACCTTGAGCTGAACATGCTCAAAACGGTGGAGATCATTGTGGACTTTAGGAGGAACACCCCAACACTGGCCCCCTTACCATTCTAAACAGCACTGTGGCAGCAGTGGAGTCATTCAGGTTGCTGGGCACTACCATCTCACAGGACCTGAAGTGGGAGACCCACATTGACTCCATTGTGAAAAAGGCCCAGCAGAGGTTGTACTTCCTTCACCAGCTGAGGAAATTCAACCTGCCACAGGCACTGCTCTGCACTTCAATAACTGTCTGGTTTGGTTCAGCTACGAAATCAGATATCAGAAGACTACAAAGGACAGTTCGAACTGCTGAGAGGATTATTGGTTGCTCCCTGCCCCCCCTTCAAGAACTATACACTTCCAGAGTGAGGAAAAAGGCTGGAAAAATCACTCTGGACCCCACTCACCCTGCCCACTACCTTTTTGAACTATTGCCTTCTGGCCGACGCTTCAGAGCTCTGAGCACCAGAACCGTCAGGCACAGGAACAGTTTTTTCCCTCAGGCTATCCATCTCATGAACAGTGGTGATTTTAGGGGGTGGCCTGTGGTGGCCTGGGCCACCCCTGAAATCTCATTGGCCACTCTGTGGCCACCCCAGAACTGATTGGTAGTTCATCATGTTCATCAACACAAGAACGAAGAACCAGTAGAAACACCTGTCAATCAAAGATGACATCTCATGTCATTTGTTGATTTAGAGCCAAACTGACCCAGGGTCAGTTTTATATTTCTGACCATTATTGTAGTGGTGGGACTGAAGCTGTGTGAGCTGATCTTTGATCAGTGGGGGGAGGGGCAGGCCGCGGGTGGCCAGGCAGGTGCCACAGATCGCGGGCAGCGGGCGCCAGGTCTGGAGTATAATGGTCGGTCAGAAGCACGAAGCTGAAACGAGCTAGCGTCTACCTCCAAATTCCAATGAGTTGATGACATCGATTTGTGGTCAAAAAGAAAGCTGTTATTTGAGAGGTATGTTTATCTAATCTAACGTTTAATTTATCCCGAATTTCCATGTGAATGTGAAAATATTTTTTCATTGTTACAGTAGCTAGGTTAAAGAGTAAGCTAGACCCTACACCACATTCAGCATGTTATCTTTATATTGACATGAAATATGAAATGCCATGTTTTCTGATTTAATGACGGAGGTGTGTAAAGCGTTTTACAGATGTATATGTTCAATAGCTAAAGTTATATATATGGCTAACCTGTGTGTGAAATGGAAGGGTTTGTGCTGTGACTGTACTTTAAATCTGTACATGAGTTATTTATGAGCTCTTTATGTGTATTATTGGTCAGTCAGACCAATAAAATCTTCAAAGTTTTTATATTGACATTTTAAATATGCAGAGGCAGGGCAAATTGCACTTAAATGCCGCAAATGATTTGACTAACTATTTTATTTGGTAATATTCAAAGTAATTGAAGCTATCAGAACATGTGGAAAATAAACCTGAGTAGACACTGTAAATAGAGTTTTGTTTTTTACTGTATTTAGAGCTCAATCTGCAATTTTGGGGTTTCCAGACAGACACCTATAAGCCCTCGTAGCCAATTTCACACACTGATTTGTACCCAATTTAACAATATTTCTGCTGGACAGTGCAGTTATAGCTAATAAATGAATGAATAATTGATTGAATGATTGATTGAATTACGCCTCAATCAGTTATCACCTGTACTTGTATCTTTTTATGATTATACACTATACCTGATGTTATATGCAGATTAATTCTCTACAATGAGAATAGCTCTTAAAAATGTGTAACTGACTTTTCCTAAACAATTACTGATTTAAAAATGGATGTTATGTTAAAATAACCAGAGATTCCCAGAAACTGCAATAGGTTGAAATAGAGGAGGAATAGAAAACTGTCAAATGTCAAAACAACAGTCTGATATTGAATACAAACAATTCAGTGAATGCCAACATGAGTTTAAGAATTCATTTATTCTACATGTGTAGATGTTGAAGCAAAGCAATGCGATATTTACACATTTTGATCATATGCCATTCATAAAGGTTCTCCCGGTATCACCACCCCACACTAGGTCTGTGCCCCATCTTTGCCACCCCAGTAAAAATGTCCTGGATACGCCACTGCTCATGAACTGATAAATTGCCCCATTGAGCAATAACTATGTGCAATACACAGTTTAGTCTTTTTTTATATTTATCCAACACATCCAACCTCTTCTGCCAGTTCATTCCTCTGAAAAAACAAAAACAAAAACATTTTGCACTGTACATAACAGATTTGTATTTGCACTGTACATAACAGATAACAGATTGTATTAGATCTGCACTACCTATGTGTATGTATGTATGTATGTACTGTATGTGTGTGTCTTTTATTTTTTATTATTATCTATGTCTTGCTGCTGTTTTTGTATTGTATTTGTATTGTTGTACACTGGAAGCTCCTGTCACCAAGACAAATGCCTTGTAAGTGTAAGCATACTTGGCAATAAAGCTGATTCTGATTCTGATTCTGATTAAAACAAAATTTTCCCATTGGTTAAGAAAAACTTAACTCAAGATATTTGATGTTCTTTAAATGCAAGTCTTTATATCTTATGTAATTTTGCATCAAGCACAACCATGTTGCTTGAAGCAGGTGTTAAGTATGTTTAGATTTTTTCTTTTGTAATACAAGACACTTGCAAATATGTGTTTTCTTTTCTTTTTTTTTTTTTTTCTGCATTGCAACAAGACAAGATGACAGTGGTTTTTGTGTTCACTTATATATTTTCTATCTTTGTCCCTTTCTGTGGTCATTTAAATCCAGTACTCAAATAAATAATGATAGGAGTAGTTGAATAAGGCAGCTTACTTCGGTCAGATGTAGGTAGTGAAAACTGTGCTTTGTGAGCAGATTCCCATTAGATAAGCTTTACGTTTGTGAAAGACAAACTCCTGCAGTCTTCATCAGCATACAGGGCTGTTGTAAACTGGCTATTCAAAACTACACTTCAACCTTTTCCAACATTTTGACTGGTCAGCGTTTAGAGATTAAGTTTAAGCACCGCTGGAAGTGCACTTTCAGCCAACTACTTAAAGAGAGGATTTGAAGTGACTATGAAAAGGATTGGTGCTGGTGAGGTGGCCTGCTGCCCAGTTATGCTCACTAAATATTTGATAAGCCATGCAAGGAAACCCTGAAGAATGGAGAGAATCTTTTGGTCAGCTGAATGCACAGGATGTTTATGTACTTAAAGTATATGTTTTTCTAAAAGCAAAATGTAAATCTTAATTCAATAATGCAGTAGGCCAAGTTTGTTTGGATTAGGAAAAATAATATCGATGGAGATTATGTGTTTTTTAGTTGCTTAGATGGAAGCCCTGGGGCAGAGTTAGAATGACATGTGGTTTCGCCATAACTGAGCTGGGCACACAATTCTGGCATAACCGCTGTGATATCAAGAATGTCAGTCAGTTTTTCATATCTACCTTGTCAATAAGAGGATTAACTTACAGAGCTCTCAAAACAGGAGGGGTTCAGACTCCACATGCATTACTTCTCTAATAAGAGGTTTTATCGTTAGGTTTGCTGTTTCATTCCTTACAAACGTATTTTTATTCAAGACTTTATTCTATGTAAAACTGAAATGTCCTAGGAAAAAAGATGCAATATGTTGCTAAAAAATAACAGTAAATAAATAAAAATAAACCTATTGCGAAATTTTTCAAATGTAGATATTAAAGGTGCATTCAGTAATTTGTTACGCATTTCATCTTGGACTGACACCCTGGGGCATGGATGCAGCATTATTCAAAACAATAATTTTCAGAAATTCACTATTCACATTTAATCCATGAGTGAAAGTGTCCAATAACTTTCAGTGGTTACAGTGATTGCAAGTAGTATTCAGCTGGTCATGTGATCCTAACATGGCAGCCCCCTTGAGGAGACCCTCTCCATGTAGAATAAAACAGATTTTATAAGGTAACTGATATGACTGGAGTCACACATCTTATGTGAGTGGTCATGATATTATACAAATGTTTAAAAATTACTATTAATTTCTTTAGGAGTAAAAGTTTTTTAATGAGGAAAAAATTATGTATCATAAAATGTTTAAGCATCTGAAAAATACTATAAGGCAAAATGTGTACTTCGCAGAGAATGCAATCCTACAATTCACTGCGAAATGGCGGCAAAAGAAATTTCATTCAGTCGCTTAGCAACATGCTAAAGTCAAACTTGCCCATGTGGCTATTTATGTGGTATGCATAGTTCCTGCCTATGTAGAATGTTCCTAATCAGTCACTTATCAGGTTCCATTTTGATTAGGATGCTACCTTAGGGACCTTTCAGACAGAACGCGTTTGTGCACATAAAAAGCTAGATGCAGTGCAATGAATAGAACAAAACACAAGTGTCTCCAATCCTTGGAGATACACGCAAAAAACAGTGAGACATGACGCAACAGTCAAAGACGTCCGTATTGCACGTTTACATAGAAAAATATTGAAAAACAGTGTGGACAGACACAAAAACTCATTCAGTGTGAATGGCCCCTTAGAAGGCAGCTATCTATGTTGGCAGTTGACAGCGAGGCAACTCACTAACTTTTGGACAGTGCCAGTTTCTATGCATGATTTCCATTATTGTTATTAAAAAGGGTCACACTTCATATTAGGTGTCTTTAACTATTATGAACCAACATTACAATATGTACAATAAAGTACTGTGTAACTACAAGTTGTTCTGCAAAATTCTCACAAGACTCCCAATTGCTGCTACTGAGGTTGAGGTACAGAAAGGTTTAGGAGTAGGGGTAGGGTTAGGGGTTAGAGTTAGGTTTTACGGTAAGGCTTGGGTTAGGTTTAAGGGTAAGTCTGACTTACTTTGTAACTATAAATGTAATTAAATTCAGGTAATTTAAATGTAAGTACAATGTAATAACACATATGTAAATAATAAGTACATTGTTTTTAATGCTTGAATACATAGTAGTTTAAAGGTGCCACAGAATTGTTGTGAAATTTTCAGACAGATTGCTAAATTGCTTTTGCATTGCTAAAATATTAGTTTTTTTTTTTTTTTTTTTTTTTTTTTTAAGCTGCTTTGAAAAAATAATTGTGAAAAGCACTACACAAATAAAAATGACTCGACCTGACTTGACTATGGATTGGAAAGGTTTTTGTTTGTTTGAATCAATTTTGTTGTTGTTGTTGTTTCCAAAAAATTAGTTCATACAATCGTGTTTTGCCTCTTGGTCAAAGTATGGCTGAATTTCAAATATAATCACAATTAGGATCAGATGGAATTTGAATGCAAAATCAAACCTAATATGATGAGATATCAACAACCACTGGAGAAAACCAACTGAGGCAAAAAGCTTAAATATATTGCTTAATGACACCTTTTAAAGCTCAGTCACGTAAACCAAAACTTGTTTATAGAGAGTATGAAGTCAAAACCAATATGAATCTGTGATCAACCCCACAATGTAAAAGATATCCAGTCTTCCTGCCAAAGGAGGTGGCACAGACCAGTTATACATAGTTTGCCATTTTTACAGTTTAAAGTGTGTAGTCAAAATGATTGAATCAAGATATATGTTTCCACTGACATTTTTTAGGGATGTTTGTTATAAAAGTCACACAGTCGCCGAAATGTGATGAAATACGAGGGCAAATTTCTTACCGCAGATTTGACTTATGATAGCCCTAAAATAAGTGCTACACTCGCAAATGAGACTGAGGAATACATTCCATGTAAACCACTTGGACACAGGACTGTGAAACAATGTATTTATTATAGTTGGAAATGCAAAATCACATTTTCACTGCATTAAGTTCATTGTTTGGCATGGCTCAAGGGACGCCACACTTGCACGGCAGCCATGGAGTCATGCATGCTTGTGGGAAACGCACTTCAGTTTGGATTGCGCTTCCCCCAATCACATGGCAGGCCTTTAAGAGACCCTTGAAAAGATTGTGGTCATGGGGCAGAATTCAAAGGGACAGATCAGAGAATAAAGGGCCCTCAAAGTGGGAACTAGTGCTTGGCACAGGACAGAGGGGTCCAGGAGTCCTGGGGGTCTGCACAAGCAGGCAATGATGTGAAACTTCCACTGACGTGTCCGAGAAATAAAACGTTGTTAGAGTATGTGGGAAGTGTTCTTAAATGGATGAAATTGGAGCACAGAAACAACAGAATTAAATATGTATATACACAGTGAACAATTACTTTTCAACATACCATTGCATTTTTAACAAACTTTTGTTCAGTACAAAAGCACTCTTGCTTGTGATATATTGCTTAATTTGTATTTTTATTACAATCATCATTCATTAATTATTCTTATAATGATTATTATTATTATTATTATTATATCTACAGTGGGGATTACATTTTACTATGCAGTTATAATATATTTCTGTTGAAATTTCTTCAATTTCAGGCGTTTAGTTTTTATTATGAATCGTGGTATTATTTTGACGTGTATTTTTGACGGAAGTTTAACTTCTGATAAACAGTTCGCTACACGGCCCAGTGTGATCGTTAAAGCACAAATTCTGTGATTTAATTATATAAATTATATAAAAATAACGCTTCACAGTGTATTAGTGTTCTGTCATCTCTCATACAATGCGAATGATTCTAATAGTCTGTGGAGTTCCCAGTGTCATGTGTATTTTGTTGATTCATGTCTTTTATTTTGAAAAGTTTAGTTCCTGTTCCCTTGTCATGTGATTTCATGTTTTCCTTCCATGTTCATGTGTCATGTTTTCATTGGTTTATTGTTTAATTATCTTGTTAGAGTTCTGTTTGTTCATTGGTTTATGTTCTCCCATGTCTTGTATTTAAGCCCTCATGTTTTCCATTGTCCTTTGTCAAGTATTGAATGTATGTGGATGTGTTTTGTGCTAGCCAAGTCAAGCCAGGTTATGTTTATGTCAAGTCAAGTTTTAAGTCATAGTCAAGTTCATGTTTATGTTTTATGTTTCACGTTTGTAGTTAGGGTTATAGGTTATCGCATTTGTAAATAAACTGCACTTGGGTTCTCTACACTTCGTCATCATCTTCATCATTGTCAGCAGCCAGCAGCCATGTTACAGAATACTTGACCGAATAATGAACCCAGCAGTTTGGCCCATACGGCTACGTCAGGGGAATCGTCCCCTGGAGGAGTACGTAGAGGACTTTTGCGCTCTGGCCAGCCAGGTGGATTTTAATGTGGTCGCCCTGAAGGACATTTTTAGGGTGGAGTTAAGTGAGCTGATCTCCTCCTTGATGCCTGGTGGTCGCAGTTCCCTCAGCCTGGCTCAATATATCGACCTCGCCCTACAGATCATTGGTTCCATGTTCACTGTGGGGGAGGCAGATGCCGAGCCAGCGTTCCACGACATGGCCGCCGCCGAGCCAGCGTTCCACGACATGGTCACTGAGCTAGTGCCATCTTTTGCTCCATGTCACATCACAGCAATGCCTCAGCCTGCTCCATGCCACGTCACAGCAACACTTCAGCCTGCACCATGCCACGTCACAGCCACACCTGAGCAGTTGGACCTGGAAATGGTTCCCACCCTTATACTCACCCTTAGTTCTCCTGAGCAGGCAAGGGGAACTTTCGGCCCTCCGACCCCGCCTGGACCCTCCGAGCCCTAGACTTAGCCTTGGCCTGTCGGTCCTTCAACATTGCCACAGCTCGGCGTTCCCTCGGCTCCACTGTGGTCCTTCAGCCTGTTGGCTTTGCTGGGGTCCCTCGTCCCTCCGGCTCCTCCTTGGTCTGTCAGTCACCTGGCTCCGCTTTGGCTCTCCGATCCTCTGGCTGCGCCTCATCCCTCCGATCTGTCAGCTCCACTGGGGACCTCCTTCCCTACAGCTCCACCTTGGTCCTCAGTCCCACCGGCTCCACCTCAGTCTTCCGATCCCCCAGCTCCGCCTTGCTCCTCCGAGCCTCCAGCACCGCCTTGGTCCTCCCTGGCCCTTCGAGTCTTCGGCTACTCTCCGGGCACCAAGTTCCATGGCTCCGACCCTCGAGCCTCTCATGGCTCCACCCCCACAGACTTTGCCCTGGTCCCATGCCCCTCGCCCTTTCTCGCCACGCCACGCCCCACGCCCCACGCCTCAAGACACCCCCCCAGCTCCCTATAGAACTTTGGAACTTTGTAATGTTTTTTGTGTTTGTTCTTGTGTAGGGGCGTCGGGAGCCGCCCCTAGTGGGGGGGATATGTCATGTGTATTTTGTTGATTCATGTCTTTTATTTTGAAAAGTTTAGTTCCTGTTCCCTTGTCATGTGATTTCATGTTTTCCCTCCATGTTCATGTGTCATGTTTTCATTGGTTTATTGATTAATTATCTTATTAATTATTGGTTTATTGTTCATGTCTTGTATTTAAGCCCTCATGTTTTCCATTGTCCTTTTTCAAGTATTGAATGTATGTGGATGTGTTTTGTGCTAGCCAAGTCAAGCCAGGTTATGTTTATGTCAAGTTTTAAGTCATAGTCAAGTTCATTTTTATGTTTCACGTTTGTAGTTAGGGTTATAGGTTATCACGTTTGTAAATAAACTGCACATGGGTTCTCTACACTTTGTCATCATCTTCATCATTGTCAGCAGCCAGCAGCCACGTTACACCCAGTGTATGAGTGGTCTGCTTCACACATTCCTTTAAAGCTCATGCAGCTCGAATAGACCTTTTTCACACTCTGGGTTTTGGAACACGGAAGTAAACATTTGCAGGGTAAACTTCGACAACGGTGAATGGGGGATCACAGCAAATATTATTTTCACTTACCCATTTGCTCCAAGACCAAAAAAAAAAAAATTCACTATTACATTTGAATGACTTTCTAAAGAGGAAAAAAATAGAGAGCGGTGGATTAAGCCAGTGAAATGGGAGAAGATGCCAAATTTACTGTCACTCTCTCAGCAGCTGTAATAGAAACCCTCTCACAGCTTTGGTAATTATTATTATTTTTTCTAATTCCAGAGTAATATATCACAAAGCAAAATGTTATAAATTTACACTCAATATTAAAAAAAATGTATAATATATAAAAATTTGCGAGATTTACTCTAATAAATAAATCGGAAATGCGTCATCAGTCTGTGAAAAAGGTCTATGCAGACTAAGAGTGCAGCATTTCACGGTTTAATAATCACACTGGGACATTTCACGATTTTCATTTGATTAGTTGTGCATTTCAGTGTAAAAGGAGTAACAGAGCACATGCTCAAATAACATGTGAACATTTGAAAGCAGCCATGTGTCAGTAAGACACTGACAGTGTGCGAGTACCAAATTAAGTCGGTGCTCAGTACTACCGGTACTTTAGAATCACTGGTATCGTTACATCTTTTTTTATTTTAGTACCAACTTGGTACCAAAGTACTGTTAATTTGACAACACTAATATACAGTATACTGTACTGTATATATGAATAGGCTTCCTCAGTTGACTAACATACTAACAAACAAAACAAAAAAGTTACAATTCTTAAAGGTGAAAAGTATATATTTTTTTCAATTTAAAATACTTTCTTTTATCCCAGCTTAATATCCAGAGGCAATTACAAGTAAGCCATATGTAGGTTGATCTCCATGAAAAGTGCAAGCAATTTGGTGGCATCCATTTGTATGTATTCTTACATAAAGTTTGGTTCACACAGTTGATGTATTTACCTAATCTGACATTATAACGGTGTAACAAAAGTTCAGGTTGGGCAGATAAAGGAGGAAGCGGGAACCAGTTTCCACAGTTCACGTGAGTCTGTTTTATTCACAAATAACCAGCAATCGCTGTACAGCTTTATTCAAAACACAAGACGGCTTTTCAGCGTCACTCAAATAAACAGTCCGCTTTTCAGCTTCACACAACACAAGACTCTCTTTCTCTCAGGGGACAGACACGAAGACTCTGGTCTGTCTGTCTCTCCCCTCTCTCTTTGAACTGGCCGTCTTTTTATCTCCCCCGACTCTCACTGTGAACACAGAGATGTCATTAGTCACAGTTCATCTCAGGTGGATGTCCTTACCGCTTTCTCTCTCCCCAGATGGGTGCTCGACCACGCCCTCACCTCCACAAATGGTTATTATATAATTCGGTTCTGTGTGATTTCTGATGCCATATTCAACGTTTTAAAGGATTATATAACTTTAACCAAGACTAAACTTTAAAATATTTAAATGAATAAAAGTTCTGTAATCGTTTAATCATTCAATAAGCATTTCTTTATTTTTTTTTTTTTTTTGCCATGGGACACAAAAGTATTTTTTAGAATATGGCAAAAAACTAAATAACCCACAAAAGCACCATAAAACAATCATAAAAGTAATATATTTTATATGTTCACTGTATCCAAATCTTCAGATTGCTTTGTGTGAAGAACAGACCCAAATTCAAGCCTTTTATTCAACAATCTCCATGTCCATCCACCATAGCAGCCACCGTTACCATCAAATTGCTTTGGTTTTGTTTTAAAAATGCCAAAATTGCCACCAAAAAAGCACAACACGGGATTTACAGCAGTGATGTCGAATGCCACACAGGATTTACGGCAGTGACATGACAGTTTGCAACATGCTGTATTCTGTGATGTATATGTTTGAATGAGATATGACAGTGCCGTCAAGGATTGCATCAAGAGAAGATTTACAGCGAATAATAACTTAAATTCCACTCTCTGCCACGCACAAAGCTATTGTATGCCGCAAGTTAGCACATCAGATTCAGCGCATTGCCCTTCAGACTACTTTTGTACTGAATTTTGCCATTTTTCTGAATAAATTATTGTGATTAAATATATCTGCCTGGCTGTAAAATATATATAAATTAATATATTGTAAAAAAATTTGTCACTGTTCATTAATCTGTCTTTTACATCTTTATATTATTAAAAAGTGGTTATGTACAGCAGAATGATCGCCTAATGTCATATGATTTTCTAACTTCAGCATTTATAGTAAAAGAGTAAGTAAATCATTCAGTTGTTGCTGTGTGTTGTATTGAAGAGATGGTAATATAATCTGCTTCTTTACTGAGATCATGACGATGCAATCTTTCTTGTCTCAATGTAAACCTCCATTTATATGTACCTGCATAACCTCCGATGATGCTTTTATTTGTTTATTTCCAAAGGCGATGTTTCATAAGCCATGCTGAATGCGAGAACTGCGTGTCAGTTTACTATGCACCGCTAAGAAAGAGAGAATGCTTTCTGAGAAGAATGGAGAGTAAAAGGTGTTTATTAATTTGCCAAGATGAAACAAGATGCATTTTTTGTGCAAAGAAAGTTAAAGCAGCATTTTCCCAGTGGCTTCAAATCAAATCAAATCCCTTTATTGTTACTCAACCATATACATAAGTACAACAGTGGGTGAAAGCCTTGGGTGCAGTTCCAAGCAACATAGCAGTATGACAATTACAACAAACATCTGGTTTACACATAACACAATTTACACATCTTCTTACACAACACAATATACAATATACACCTAATAATATACAATATACTGTATACACAAAATAAGAAGACTGTATACAATAAAAAGCCCACGCACAGAAATCTGCCAAATAAACCTTATATCTAGTGGGGTCCGGGGATATGCGGGAGAATTTTTGTTTTGTTTTTTCTCCAAAAAACAACACCAAAGCGTGTTTGAGATAAGCATTTGTTTTATTTTCTCGAATATGAGTAGCATTCATGTAGGCTAACTATTGGTTAAAGCATTTCTTCCAGTAACCATTCAGACAGACGCGTTTTCGTGCTAAAAAAGCAAAACTTTTCAATTTGACAGCGTCTTAAAATGTAGCGCTCCCATGAGAGATGCTAAAAACACAGTGAAATCTAGCGAATGTTTACTTGGAAAACAATTGAAAAACAACGCGAGCGGACGTAAAAACACGTTCAGTTTGAACAGCCCTTTGTTCACATGACACAGCACCAGCTGAAGTTTCTCAAAGTTACCTCTCAAAAAGACTTTTGTTTCAGTTGATTGTAGGTAAATTTCCACTGTATGCAGTGCTGTTTGTTTTCTGTATTACTAAATATCCCGATACTTTTTTATTGTGTGAGAAACTTCTCCAAATGATTAAGTGAGAGAGCAGTCCGAACGAATTGTACTGAATCACGAATCGATTCACACCGTTTTGCAAGCCTGTATGTCCAATTCACTGAAAAGAACCGACTCAAAAGAATTATTCATTTGCAAATTGGGCATTGCTAGTTCTTTTAAACAGCCAACAGAAATACAGCACACATTTAATGATGAAATGTATTTTTTATGTGTAATGTATTATTGATGAAATATTCTGAGAGTAAATATTTCTCAGGGCAGTCGGAGCGCTCATGGAACGCACAGTGCATACGGCCGTACAGCTGCAGGCACCACTGCATTCAGCTGTCGGTTGATAGTCAGTTGCCAGTGTGTTGTTAAGAGAAAATATAATTTATGACAGTCCAGTGTAAGATTAATAAAGTGCAGTGCTGATGTATATTGATCATGAGAGATCAAGAGTTCAAAAGTCTGATCGCTTGGGGGAAGAAGCTGTCATGAAATCGGCTGGTGCAGTTCCTTATGCTGCAATACCACCTGCCTGATGGTAGCATTGAGAGCAGCCCATGGCTCGGGTGGCTGGAGTCTCTGATGATTCTCCGAGCTTTTCTCACACACCGCCTGGTGTAGATCTCCTGGAGGGAGGGAAGCTCACCTCCGATGATGTGTCTGGCTGTTCGTACCACCCTTTGCAGGGCTTTGTGGTTGAGGGCGGTGCTGTTGCCGTACCAGGCAGTGATGCAGCCAGTCAGGATGATCTCTACAGTGCTGGTGTAGAACCGTGGCTGGTCCTCAGCCGTCTCAGGAAGAAGAGGCGCTGGTGAGCCTTCTTTACAACGGCCTCAGTGTGGATGGACCATGTGAGTTCCTCAGTGATTTGGACACCAAGGAACTTGAAGCTGCTGACTCTCTCCACCGGTGATCCATTGGTGGTGATGGGGCTGTGTTCTCTGTCTTTTCTCTTGAAGTCCACCACAAGCTCCTTGGTCTTGCTGACACTGAAGGAGAGGCTGTGCTCCTGACACCAGCATGTCAGAGTGTGCACCTCCTCTCTGTACACTGCAAAAAAATTATTTTCTAGATGAGTATTTTTGTCTTGTTTTCCTGTAAAATTATCTAAATATTCTTAAAACGTGATTTATTTACTTGTCAAGCAAATGGGATAAGATATTAAGTCTTGTTTTAAGATAAATCTGACAAAATTTGTGGAAAAAAAATCTGCCAAATAAACTTAATTCAAAGGGAAAACAAGTTTATTTTGCTTACCCCATTGGGTATGTATTGTAATAAAAGTCACACAACTGGCATCTTACTCTTTTTCACATTTAGCTTTTTTTATTATTATTATTATTAATGTTTTCCTATCTGTGTTTTCCAAATAGTATGGCATTTGCAGTTGAAGATATTTAGGAAATACATATGCTACAAATCGTCTTATCATCAAGAGTGCTGATTGTGCATGTTAATAGCAAACTAAATGCAAACAAATGGCAATTTTTGTCTGGTGAAATCTCTGGCATTATCTTAGAGTCTGGCATGTGTGTCTAATGATTTATGCCAAACCGAGAGTAATTAGGAAGGTCCCTGCCGTTCTTTTGCATGGCAAGTGTCAGCAGTGTCAAAACAAAACGGGCATTCAGACAATTTTAGACTCTCTTCGACTGTCTCGCTGGCAAAACGTTTTTGCATAGTGTGGTTTTTGAAAACGGTAACTCAGATTCCCTCCAGAGTGTTTTCTTAATCATTTTGTTTACCCTGCAAGGATGCCTGAGGCTCAGCTGCTATAATGGTCTGTTACAGCGGGGATGGAGAGGGCATAAAGGTTTATTCAATGGTCTGAAGGTGACTACATTTAAAAAATGTATGAAAACAAAAGGCAAAGAGGGGAAAGAGAGTAAATAAAACATTTGGAAGAGTTCTAAGCTGTTTCCCAAAAGACACACTATACACTATGCACTTACAAAATATGTTATGCATACAGCCATGTAGTGTATGAATTTTAAAGTGTACTATCTTCCCAAATGGAACACTTAATGTTTTTTAACTACACGGAAGATTTCGCCATTTAACAGCTGACGGAAGTGATGTTTCAACACGTGATGTGTTGCCGCTAGCTTTAGCACATTAGCCAACCTCAGTTCAACACTTGTATCTTAAACAACGTCCATATTCACACAGCGTGGGGTGATGGTAAAGCATTCAACTCACATTTGTAGGGTGCTGTCTTCACCGAAGTTTTGCTAGCTGCTACATTCTTCATTATTTACAACTGTAAATCAGTTTTTTTTTTTTTTGTCAGACCAACAATGCAGCCAGGTAACACGGCAAGCCGTGTGCTCTGAGTGCATAAAATGTCCAACATACCACACTCTGTTAAAATACACTTCTTTTGGCTGCATTTTCAGTGTTAACATACTACTTGCACTACTTACACTTCAAAATGGCGTAGAATAGTGCAGAAGTGTGCAGTTTGGGACGCACCTCTAATCCTGTTTTTTTTTTTTTTGTTTTGCATATGGGTGCTCAGCTCTTTCTCTAACCACTTGGTTTTATCTTTTTGTCCTTCTTTATTTTCCTCA
Source organism: Myxocyprinus asiaticus (assembly GCF_019703515.2). Lineage (NCBI taxonomy): Eukaryota > Metazoa > Chordata > Actinopteri > Cypriniformes > Catostomidae > Myxocyprinus > Myxocyprinus asiaticus. The sequence goes on from NC_059366.1 coordinate 38,579,985, forward strand.
TTGCAAAAAAATAAATAAATAAATAAATAAATAAATAAAAAATCATGTCCTTATTAAGTATCTTTGTCCTGTTTTCCAGTAAAAATATCTGAACATCCTTAAAACAAGATAAGTTCACAAGATAGTGTTAGATCTTAAGACTTCTTATCAGGGAAAAAAATCTTAAATATAAGTATATTTTGTCTTGTGGTACAAATAGTGAAACTGGAATAAAGCACATAGAAAGGAGGGGTGTTCACACAGACAAAAATGACAATGTCTTTAAAATACTTAGCACAGCACTACCAGCACAGATATTGCCTTGTTAAATGTGATTGCAGGTGGTTAGTGAACAAGACAGCTTTTTGCACTGAAATACTGCGCACAATAGTGGTGCAACTGTTTAGTGAATTCACTCTGTTTCTTATGATCACCAGCTTGTTTCTGCTCTTTTTACATTTGCACACTATACGGTGTTACCCATGCAAGGACATGTAAAGGAACCTGGCAGGTCGTCTTCGTGAATCTTCTTGAGATTCTTTTCATATGACTCATAGTTTTCCTAAGACTTTGCCAAACACACAAGAGTGCAAACCATGTGAATTATTTACTCTTTCAGTAACCCATATACCCTATATCCACACTGAAACTGACCTACACGTTCCTCTGCTCTCTCTTTCTGTGTGCAGATTATATGACTTACAATGACTTTCAGTGAGGTAAACTTTTATAAGAGAATTTCGGAAACACTATACAATAAGGTTCCATTTGTTAACATTATTCAAAACCATTAACATGAAATAACAATTAACAATACTTAAGCATTTATTAACCTTAATTTATGTTAATTTCAACATATACTAATACATTTTTAAAATCAAAAGTTGTATTTGTTAACATTAGTTTATGCACTATGAACTAACATAAACTCCAAAACATGTTGGCCACAATAATTGGCACCCCTAGAAATTCTAAAATATATCTGAAGTATATTCCCATTCATATTTTAATTTTTTTTTTTTTAATGCACCTGGGTGACTAGGAACATGAAATTGTTCAGCCATGACTTTTCTGTTTCACAGGGGTATAAATATGAGGTAACACACAAATTCCAAATTCCAAATTCCCTTAATCATCAATCACAGTAGGTTAGACAAAAGAATATAGTTCTGATGTGTGGCAAAAGGTTGTTGAGCTTTACAAAATGGGAAGTGGCTATAAGAAAATAGCTAAAGCACTGAAAATGCCCATTTCCACCATCAGGGCAATATTAAAAAAATTCCAATCAACTGGAGATCTTAAGAATTGGCCTGGAAAAGGATGTGTGTCTATATTGTCTCCATGCCCAGTGAGGAGGACGGTTCAAGTGGCCAAAGAATCTCTAAGGATCACAGCTGGAGAATTACAAAAATTTGTTGGGTCTTGGGGTCAGAAAGTCTCAAATAAAATATCAGACATCACCTACATCACAAGTTGTTTGGGAGGGTTTCAAGAAAAAAAGCCTCTGCTCTCATCCAACAACAAACTCAAGCATCTTCAGTTTGCCAGACACTTCTGGAACTTCAAATGAGACCGGATTCTATGGTCAGATGAAACATACCACTCAAGTACCACCCAATGCCCACGGTTAAATATGGTGCTGGATCTTTAATGTTGTGGGGCTGTTTTTCTGCCAGAGGTCCTGGACATCTTGTTTCGATACATGGCATTACGGACTCTATCAAAAACCAACAGATAAAAAATCAAAACCTGGCTGCCTCTGCCAGAAAGCTTTCAATGGGCCCTGGTTGTATCTTCCAGCAGGACAATGATCCAAAACAAACATCAAAATCAACACAAAAATTGTTCACTGACCACAAAATCAAGGTTCTGCCATGGCCATCCCAGTCCCCTGGCCTAAACCCCATAGTTGCTTTTGAAATGTATTACACTACAGATTACAGAATACATGCTGTAAAATGTCATTTGTAACGTATTCCATTAGATTACTCAAGGTCAGTAACGTACCCTAAATACTTTGAATTCTTCAGCACTGGTAGATATTTTCACTTGTTTTGACTATAAAAACTCTGCCAGTACAGTAAGACAAAATACACATGTTAAAAATAAATTCTCTGAAAAACCTAAATACCTTATGCAGTGTTATTTCTAAAACAAGATAAATCTATTTGATCTTTAGATATTTTTAGATATTTTTACAGGAAAACAATACAAAAATTGTTATCAAGAATACGATTTTTGCCCTAATATAAAAAGTTTTTACTAGAAAAAAAGAAATTATGATCAAACGTGAATTTTCTTGATAAAAAAAAAAATGATAGTGCCTGGTAACGTGCATGTAAAATGGCTAGAAATAGCATTTTAGCTTAGCGTAAAGCTGACAATTTACACAAGGTTTATTTCTATTTCTTCTGCTCCAAATTAACTTCAAACTTATTTCTCTGTCAGCTCGTATGAATGTACAGTGCATCCGGAAAGTATTCACAGCGCTTCACTTTTTCCACATTTTGTTATGTTACAGCCTTATTCCAAAATTGATTAAATTCATTATTTTCCTCAAAATTCTACAAACAATACCCCATAATGACAACATGAAAGAAGTTTGCTTGAAAGTAGACACTCAAAATTGAGTTCAGGTGCATCCTGTTTCCACTGATCATCCTTGAGATGTTTCTACAACTTGATGGGAGTCCACTTGTGGTAAATTCAGTTGATTGGACATGATTTGGAAAGGCACACACCTGTCTATATAAGCTTCCACAGTTAACAGTGCATGTCAGAGCACAAACCAAGCAGCATTGAAGGTCCCATTGAGCACAGTGGCCTCCATCATCTGTAAATGGAAGAAGTTTGGAACCACCAGGACTCTTCTAGAGCTGGCCCCCTGGCCAAACTGAGCGATCAGGGGAGAAGGGCCTTAGTAAGGGAGGTGACCAAGAACCCGATGGTCACTCTGACAGAGCTCCAGCATTTCTCTATGGAGAAAAGAGAAACTTCCAGAAGAACAACCATCTCTGCAGCACTCCACCAATTAGGCCTGTATGGTAGAGTGGCCAGACGGAAGCCACTGCTCAGTAAAAGGCACATGACAGCCCGCCTGGAGTTTGCCAAAAGGCACCTGAAGGACTCTCAGACCATGAGAAACAAAGACTGAACTCTTTGGCCTGAATGGCAAGCGTCATGTCTGGAGGAAACCAGGCACCACTCATCACCTGGCCAATACCATCCCTACAGTGAAGCATGGTGGTGGCAGCATCATGCTGTGGGGATGTTTTTCAGCGGCAGGAACTGGGAGACTAGTCAGCATCGAGGGAAAGATGAATGCAGCAATGTACAGAGACATCCTTGATGAAAACCTGCTCCAGAGCGCTCTGGACCTCAGACTGGGTGAAGGTTCATCTTCCAACTGGACAACGACCCTAAGCACACAGCCAAGATAACAAAGGAGTGGCTCCAGGACAACTCTGTGAATGTCCTTGAGTGGCCCAGCCAGAGCCCAGACTTGAACCCGATTGAACATCTCTGGAGAGATCTGAAAATGGCTGTGCACCGACGCTCCCCATTCAACCTGATGGAGCTTGAGAGGTCCTGCAAAGAGAAATGGGAGAAACTGCCCAAAAATAGGTGTGCCAAGCTTGTAGCATCATACTCAAAAAGACTTGAGGCTGTAATTGCTGCCAAAGGTGCTTCAACAAAGTATTGAGCAAAGGCTGTGAATACTTATGTACATATGATTTTTTTTTTTTTTTTTTGGTTTTTTATTTTTAATAAATTTGCAAAGATTTCAAACAAACTTCTTTCACGTTGTCATTATGGGGTATTGTTTGTAGAATTTTGAGGAAAATAATGAATTTAATCCATTTTGGAGTATGGTTGTAACATAACAAAATGTGGAAAAAGTGAAGCGCTGTGAATACTTTCCGGATGCACTGTAACACATCATAAGAAAGTGTTTCACCACTGTTCAAATGCACTTTGGATCGTATCATTTATATGTATATATTTTTCCATCTGAAAGGACTAAATATTAAATGGAACAAATGACAATAAAATGCAAAGTAATCTCTTCAGTAATCAAAATACTTTTTGAATGTAACTGTATTCTAATTAACAAAGATTTAAATTGTAACTGTAGTGGAATACAGTTACTTATATTTTGTATTTTATATACGTATTCCCGTTACATGTATTTTGTTACTCCCCAACTCTGAATATAATTAACTCATAAAACACTGGTATAAAACCAACATTTAAACACTCAAAAAACATAAAAAATTGTTTTAAATAATGTCTATACTCGTTAGGGAAAGTATGTTTTGTTCATTAATACCTGAAAAGGCAGAATATTAAAGAGAAGGGACACAAAGATGCGGTGCTTCTTCTGTAGCATTTTCCCTTGAATGAAGTGCATTGCGAGAGTTCTTTCTGTGCATGCACATGACAACGTGGACACGCAGGTGCATACACCTAATTACACACACACACACACACATAACTGAACATCATATATATATTCTCTTCATAAAATCATATAATCATAATATAATAAGTCTCTTATTTAATATAACAACTCTTAGCATTTACTGTTTATAAATGAATGAAACTCATTAATTACTGTATATCTATTTTAATCTCTAAATAAAGTGATCACATTATAACCATTTTGTCTGTCTCCATTTATTTGTATAATCTGTAAATACCTTTTTAATTCACCAACATTATTATATTTTTCCAGCATACCACATATTGTAGGCAGTCACCTAGGGCGGCAGTGTTCTCTGGGGTGTCCCAATGTGCCCCTCCACGTTCCGCCACACCCCCGCACCGGTGATGGGAAGTCTCATGGAATAATTTATTAGACTTCTGAATTATACTTTTTGTCCTTTTGAAGCATGAAGAGGTGGTCACCATAAACTGCCATTGTTTGACATCACTGAGCACAAATTTTTTTTCACAATTTCTCCCTTTGTGTTAAGAAAAAGAAAGTCAAATGGGGTTATAACAACACATGAGTGAGTAAATTTTTCGGTGAACTAATCCTTTAAGACTGTAGTCTGTTCATGTAAATTAATCAGTTCAAATAAACGATTCACTTGAACCCATGTGCACTGTATAAGTCATTGCGTCGTCTTTTTTTAAAGCAAAAGATTTTGATAATTGCAGCTACTTATGTTTTTGACTCAGTTAATATAAAATATTAGTTGTATTTAGTTTAAATTTATTTGTTCAATTTAATGATACCACCCTGTTATAGTAATCTGATCCTAACTGAGATCCCCATTGTTTTTGTGCCAGAAATTATGTACAATTTAAAGTAGATATATAAATAATAGTTGATTTATAAATAATATGCCTATCATTTGATGGTGTATTATAAAAAGCATTTTCTTTCTATAATAACTTGAGTAATATCTAATAAAAAAATAAAAACTTTTTTTTATTAGATACAAAATGTTTTTGTTATTTTGTGGCGTGTGGTGGGAGGCAGCTAATGTCTGATCTCACCTAGGGCACCACTGATAACTATTAATTTTGGGACAGACATGAATTCTGATTATTAAGTCTGCACTCATTTCTGCTAATATAATTGGTGCTTTCTGTACAATCACTCACAGACTGACACTACTGTGCAATCATTTGAAAGAGTTTTTTCACGGCAATCCATTATTGTGGCATCAACTATTTCAGATAAATAGGCCAAGGCACGGATGTTCCTTTATGGAAGAGTTCATGTGCATACTCATTTGCTGGACAGAACTTTTGCACCAGTTCCAATGCTGAGCAGGTTACTGCATACAAATTCACAAATTTCAATTGTTTCCAAAGACTATCCCAATGACAAAAGCTAGTTTGAAATAGTCCAGGGGTGTGCAACAGGATCAGCCCACTTAAATATTAATATAGAAACTCTGACGTATAATTACGGAATGTGCTTTCATACGCCATTTGATCAGTCACAGCTGTTGTGGAATCATGTTTGCTGAGAGCACAGAACCCTCTGTAGAACCCAGACCAGGAAACTGGACCCAAACCAAACCAGACTGTTCTAATGGCTGTTCTGAGCTTCATTCTCACAGCTAATATTCCAAAGACACAATACCTTATTGATGAAAATATGAACATTCTTTTATTTTTCCCTTTGCTTTGCTGAGCTGGCCGTATGGGCCACCTTCAGGAGGATGGATTTTGTTTTCAGGATATGTGGCCTGGTGTGCTTCAACGATCCTTTTCAAATTGCGGCATCTTCCAAGAGCAGCAACTGCAGTAGATGATATATGGACTTTTAGAGCCTAATCCTCTGAGCAATGTTTAAAGCAAATACACAGGCACACTTTATGATCTGCAAAAATGCTAAATCAAATACTTTCAGTGGACATTACCCAGAGAATCATGCTTTTAAGCTAGTTCTGTTTTGGGCTCTAAATATTTGAAATAAAGTACTTTGTCAACAGACCGTTAAAGGAATAGTTCACGCAAAAAGTACAATTCTGTCATAATTTACTCCCTCATGTCTTTCCAAACCATTATGACTTTCTTCTGTAGAATAAAAAAATATCCTGGTCATTCTTTTTCATGTAATGAGTGTATGAGAAATGGGGTTGCACCATAAAATGATCATAAAAGTGGTACATTTATGGTGCTTTTTCTTATAATTTTGGAGCTTGACAGTCTCAGTTCTCATTCATTTTCAATATGGAAAAGGGTAGCCAATATATTCTTAAAACAAATATAAAAAAAAATACCTTTTGTGTTCCACGGAAGAAAGTTATATGGGTTTGGAAAAATATGAGGGTGAGCAAATAATGACAGAATTTTCGATTTTGGGGAAAACTACCACTTTAAATATAAAAGATCATATTTTGTGTCATGGTTGGGATTCTGACCTGAACTAGATTCTACACTGAGGTCACAAAAACATGGCTATCCCTATACTGCTCGGTCTGAGGTCTGTCTTATCTGATGATATTTAAAAAAACATTCCTTCCAGAATGGACAAGTTCTGGGATCTATTGCTGTAATGTAATCTCTCATTGAGGAGTGAGGGATTCTGTCAATGTTTTGTATCTCAGCAGGACCCCGACTGAGTCCTAATTTAGAGCTCCATCACTGTCTTCATAAAAAATTTACTATCAACTTAAGCACTGCAATATAATCCAAACACACTTCCCCCATCAGAGCTGAAACTGTGACTAACATTGTAATCATCTACCAGTTAATGTTTGGGAAGCATCCTTATCAATAGATCTCACGCTGACCTGTTGGAACGAAAACATAGTCCATAAAATGTTCTCCTTAAATTGAGTACCCACTGTCATGAAGGTCACGCGATATCCTGAGATAAAGGATTAACACAGAGACAGCAAAGATCAACCAGTTTCCTGGTTGACAACCTCTAAAGAAGACAACCTCTTGCGATTTGTGATTACACCATAGACATTTTCCATTATGTCTCATCTGCTAATGTGTTTGAGTTTTTCTAGAATGCATCAAGGATGACTCAAGACAGTAAAATTTAAAGCACAATTCTGGTTGCACAAGAGAACTGCACATGCTTGAGGAGCTGAGTTGAAGGTTTTGGCTGATTAGCATGGGCCAGTCAGCCCCTGCTGGCAGATGCTGTAACTACAATATCCTGGGAGCAAAACGCACCTTTCTCCATCATTTCAAAAGTAGGCTTTTCAAAAGTTGACAAAAATTACATGAAGCGGTGTATTCTGACAAAAATAAATAAATAAATAAATAAATTATATATATATATATATATATATATATATATATATATATATATATATATATATATATATATATATATATATATGGTAGGTTTATTTTTGAAAGTTAATTTCTGCACAGCCACATACCTTGAAGTCTTGGCTGCAAAAGGTTTTGAATATTTTCTCTGTTCTTGCCCAGGGAAAAAATATACAGTTCATTGAATACATGTTGGGGCATATTGTCACACTGAATGGAGCAAGTTGTCACAGTGGCACTTGCCACTAAACTAGTGGCGTAGGTTTTATTTGCCCATTAAGGGGGTGACTGGGGAACATGCACCCACCATCACAACCACTAAAACAAAATCTACGCTTCTCGTTAAATCGATATCTGCATTAAACAGCATATTATAGGCTTTTCAGCTAAATTAAAACAATTATGAAGCATAAAATTATTCATAAACCAGCAAAAGTTAAAAAATGTCAAAACATTGTTTTGGACAACAGAAATTACAGTTCATGTATAGTAAAAATGTATGACATTTAAAGCACACACATCTGCACAACTGGACTTTTGACTCCAAATCATATCGTTACTGAGATATAGCCTTTGTGACAACTTCCCTGTGTGACAAATAGCCCCAGTCTCCCCTATAATTTGCAAATATTTTTGCTAACTATGAAATTGATGTTTTGCCGCTTAGTTGAAATTAAATGGAATTTTTTTTATTTTTATTTTTTTTCTCCACTGGAGAGAAAGTTTTGCATAGCATGTTTACATAGTATAATGAACACTTTTATCTCAACAGATCATATGATATGAGCTCTTAAGTACTAAAGCTCTCTCTGTTGTAATTTCATCCTTACATCTGGAAACAAGCTGGTACCGTTTTCATCACGTTGTCGGTGATGAAAAATATAACGAGGAACCACATCAATATGAGAAACTAATAGTCCTTGTGCTTGTTTGAATACAATGTCTGAAATTAATCTGATCTCATACATGCTACAGTAGAAAGACCAAAGAGAGTAGTTTACTCTTAAGACTTTCCAGTATAGTTTTTGGTGAGTAACAAAAGACTAATAACTTTTTCCTTTAAAATGGGAAAGTTAATTAAAAATGATGATGCTGCAGTCTGTCAGTCTTTTCCCAAAACGTCCCAAGGGTTATTATGTAAGCTTTCTTACATCATGTCTTACATTTCTTACATCTGTCTTTTCATCATGATGGTGCCGCAGATGGCAGCCTCAGTGTGGAGCACTCCTATATGTTTGTTTGTCCTGTGTTCAGTAATCTTTTTCCAATCAGTTTTACCAGGGACGAACTGCTGAACATTCGGCAGCATATACCAGACAATCTTTCCCTGGTTTTTGAATATTCGGACGCTTTGCTGGACATTTTAGTCGGAGGCGCAGCTGTGCTGTTCAAAAGACACAGGCGAGGGAGACGAGCATGCAGGCGCGCTGGTCAGGCTCCGTCGGCAAGGTTTTCGAACAGCGCTGCCGAGCATATATCTAGCGAATGTTCGCTCTCTGCTTAACAAAACGGACAAACTCACCTATACAAACAAGGACTTTTCAAACTCTGCTGGCTTGTGCTTCACAGAAACCTGGCTGAGTGAAGCCATCCTGGACAGCACATTACATCTGCCGGGCTTTCAGCTGTTCATAGCGGATCGCATCGTGGAGTTAACGGGGAAAACGAGAGGCAGTGGAACATGCTTTTAGATCAATGAAAGTTGGTGTACAGATGTAACAACGTTAAAGAAGATGTGCTGTTCTAATTTGGAAGTGCTCTTTATTAACTGTAAGCCTTTCTACTTTCCACGGGAGTTTTCCTCGTTTATTCTGGTGAGTGTTTATATCACACTAAACACGTGCATGAACGCAGCGCTGCAACAGCTGGATGATCACATCATAGACACAGAACAACAATACCCGGACTCAGTTATTATTATTCTTGGGGATTTTAACAAAGCAAACCTCACACGTGAACTGCCCAAATACAAACAGCACATTACATGCCCAACCAGAGACAGAAATATACTGGATCATTGCTACACAACAATAAAGGATGCATATCGCTCTGTCCCTAGAGCAGCTTTGGGACTATCTGATCACTGTCTGGTTCATCTTCTTCCAACCTACAGATAGAAACTAAAATCTGCTAAGCCAGTAGTAAGGACTGTAAAGAGATGGACCAATGAAGCAGAGCTGGAACTACAAGCCTGCTTTGACTGCACTGATTGGAGTGTTTTTGAGGCTGCAGCCACCGACCTGGACGAGCTCACAGATACTGTGACATCATATATCAGTTTCTGTGAGAATATGTACATTCCTACTAGGACTTATTTAACGATAAACAATGATAAACCATGGTTCACAGCAGAGCCATGAACTTCGTCAGGCCAAAGAGGATGCTTACAGAGGTGGGGAGAAAGTCTTGTACAATCAGGACAGGAACACACTGAATAAGGAAATCAGAGTGGCTAAATAAAGATACTCTGTGAAGCTGAAAAACAAGTTTTCAGCTAACGACCCTGCATCAGTGTGGAATGGCATGAAACAACGACTCCTGCCCCCAACCCTGTGGTGGACCAGCAACTGGCTGATGACCTGAATGTGTTCTACTGTAGATTTGAAAGGCCCAATTTCACACCCCACACCCACTCTGACCTTCACTTCACACAAACACCAACACCTCCTGCAACCCCCCTCCTCACCCCTCCTGCTACTCAACCTGCACAAAAGATCTGTGAAGAGGAAGTGTACCGTCTTCCGACAACAAAAGACAAGGAAAGCACAGGGCCCAGATAGCATTTCACCCACATGTCTTAGATCCTGTGCTACCCAGCTGGCCCCCATCTTCACACTGATTTTCAATGGATCACTGGAGGAGTGTGAAGTCCCATGCTGCTTCAAATGCTCAATCATTATTCCTGTCCCAAAGAAACCAAAAATCACAGGACTTAATGACCACAGAACTGTCACCCTAACGTCTGTGGTCATGAAATAATTTGAGAGACTGGTGTTGGCTCACCTGAAGGACATCACTGGACACTTTCTAGATCCCCTTCAATTTGCTTATCGAGCAAACAGGTCTGTGGAGGATGCAGTCAACATGGGATTGCATCATATCCTGCAACATCTGGACAGACGCAAGGATCATTTTTGTGGACTTAGTTCGGCTTTCAACACCATCTTCCCAGCTTTACTCCAGACTAAATTACACCAACTCACTGTTCCCACATCTATCTGTCAGTGGATTACCATCTTTCTGATGGACAGGCAGCAGCTTGTGAGACAGGGAAAATTCACTTCCAGAGTGAGGAAAAAGGCTGGAAAAATCACTCTGGAACCCACTCACCCTGCCCACTACCTTTTTGAACTGTTGCCTTCTGGCCGATACTTCAGAGCTCTGAGCTCCAGAACCATCAGGCACAGGAACAGTTTTTTCCCTCAGGCTATCCATCTCATGAACAGTTAAAACTGCCCCATTGAGCAATACTTATGTGCAATTCACAGTCTAATCTTTTTTATACTTATCCAGCACATCCAACCTCTTCTGCCATTACATTTCCTTGCATTGTATATAACAGATTTGTATTTAGATTTGCACTATGTAAGTGTATGTGTGTATGTATGTGTGGGCAGGTTTAAGTGGTTTATGAGGACTTTTTCTTAGGTTACAAACTGGTAATTACAAGGGTATTATGCTATAAATGTGGTTTATGAGGACATTTCTAGTGTCCCCAAAATTTAAATAGCTTAAAAAACATACTAAACGATATTTTATTAAAAATGTATAAATGCAGAAAGTTTTTTTGTGAGGGTTAGGTTTAGGGGTAGGGGATAGACTCTATAGTTTGTACAATATAAAAATCATTATGTCTATGGAGAGTCCTCATAATGATAGCTGTACCAACATGTGTGTGTGTGTGTGTGTGTGTGTGTGTGTATGTGTATGTGTATATATGTATGTATATATATATATATATATATATATATATATATATATGTATATATATATATATATATGTATAGTCTTATTGTGTATTCTATATATATTTTATTATTTGTTCAATTTTTTGTTATTATCTATGTCTTGTTGCTGTTTTGTATTGTTGTTCACTGGAAGCTCCTGTCACCAAGACAAATTCCTTGGTGACAGCTGATTCTGATTTCTGTTTAAAAGCAAGACTCAGAAGGGGAACTGAACTTCAATAAGCATGAGAGTCAATATCTATCCAGTCTTTAAACAAAGGCTCATATTCATATTCCAGATCAAATTAGACCCTGTGTCTTCTGTAGCACTTCATTTACACTTCCAGTGTGTAATTGTTCAAAATTGTGGGGATTTAAAATGTCATACAAAAGCTGTCAAACACAATGAAATATAGCGTTTTGACGTTTTGTTTCTATAGCATAATAATCCATTTTGTAATCCAGACACATGGGTATACTTATGAATTCCAATGTTTATGACAAAGCATGCTTGTTTAAAAAAAAGATAAGAGTGTAAAAAACATTTATTTATTTACAGAATTATGTGTGTTGTTCAAGTTTTAGTATGACATCAAGCCGTTTTCGTCAGCTCCACGTCAGGATGGCGTGAGGGGGTGAGAGGCTGCGGCCCCTCCCATCCTCAGGGGATTTCCCGAAGGGGATTTCCCTTTGGAGCAGTTGCGAGATGAAACCCTCAAGCACGCCTTCGACCAAGTGAGAGTGATCGATTGGTCAACAGCTCCAGCCGGGTGTCGCACTTTCATATCCCTTGTTATAAACGTGCGGTTGTATAGAGTGACACAGGATGCTCAAACAAAGGAAGATAGAACCCAGCTTTTAATTCCGCAGAGCCAGCAGGAAATGGTGTTCCAGGTGGCTCATTATAATCCGATGGCGGGTCACTTAGGGGAAATGAAAACACTGAACCGACTAATAGCACGTTTTTATTGGCCAGGCATTGGCGGCGATGTTCGCAGGTGGTGTGCGGCATGCCGCAAATGTCAGCTGGTGAATCTACCGGCCACACCAAAAGCGTCATTGCACCCCCTTCCACTGATCGAGGTCCCCTTCGACAGAATTGGCACGGACCTGGTAAAGCCAATAGAGCAGTCAGCACGCAGACATTGCTTTGTGTTAGTCCTAGTGGACTATGCAACGCGATATCCGGAAGCAGTGCCTCTATGCAACATCTCGGCACGTAGTGTTGCGGAGGCACTCTTCAAAATAATCTCCCGGGTGGGGATTCCGAAAGAAATCCTCACCGATCAGGGCACAACCTTTATGTCATGGACACTACACGAGCTTTATGAATTATTGGGCATTAAGTCAATTCGCACCAGCGTTTACCATCCAAAAACAGATGGCCTGGTGGAGCAATTTAATAAAAGCCTTAAGAACATGATTCGTAAGTTTGTGCACGAGGATGCTAGAAATTGGGACAAATGGCTCGATCCCCTGTTATTCGCAGTACGAGAGGTCCCGCAAGCCTCCGCTGGGTTTTCCCCATTCGAGCTGCTCTATGGGCGGCGCCCGCGCGGCATGATTGATGTCATATATGAAGCTTGGGAGGAGGGATCTTCAGCTGGTAAGGATGAAATTCAATACGTTCTTGATCTTAGAGTAAAACTCCATGCCTTGGAGCAACTAACACAGGAGAATTTGCCCCAAGCTCAAGAATGACAGAGCCGACTGTGTAACAGGGGAACTCAGCTGCGGGAATTTGCACCGGGAGATAAGGTATTTGTATTACTCCCCACATTGAGCTCCAAATTACTCACCAAGTCGCAAGGACCCTTTGAGGTTACACGACGAGTGGGGGATCTCGATTATGAGGTAAAGCGAACCGATAGAGGGGGCGCACATCAAATATATCACCTCAACTTCCTGAAAATGTGTGATGTTGGCTACGGTAGTTACGGAGAGGGCGGAGCTCGGGCTGGAGGTGAATACAAAACCTATTCACATCACCCCGGTCACTTGCGGAGACTACCTCTCACCGTTTCAAGTCGCAGAGGATGCCAAGTTGCAACAGGAATTTGCAGACATGTTTTCCCCTCTACTGGGTCTGGCACCACATCGAGACCAAGCCGGGGGTGGTGGTATGTAGCCGTCCCTACCGTTTGCCCAAGCACTAAAAGAAAATAGTTCAGGAAGAATTGGATGCAATGCTCGATATAGGGGTAATAGAGGACTCCCACAGCGACTGGTCCAGCACGGTTGTTCTAGTTCCTAAGAACAATGGGTCTGTATGGTTCTGTGTGGATAATAGAAAAGTCAATGCGGTGTCTAAATTTCATGCATACCCAATGCCTCGCGTTGATGAGTTGCTCGATCGGTTAGGCACTGCTCGATTTTATTTGACATTGGATTTGACAAAGGGTTATTGGCAGATCCCCTTGACACCAGTTTCTTGTGAAAAAACAGCCTTCTCCACACTGTTAGGATTACACCAATTAGTGACACTTCCGTTCAGTGTGTTTGGGGCTCCGGTCACGTTTCAGCGCCTCATAGACCGAATCCTCAGACCGCATTCGGCTTACGCCGCTGCCTATTTAGATGACATCATCATTTATAGTAATGATTGGCAGCAGCATATGCAACAGCAAGGGTGGTTCTGAGGTCTCTGTGATTGGCGGGGCTCACAGCAAACCCCAAGAAGTGCCCGGTTGGGTGGGTGGAGGTACGGTATCTGGGGTTCCACTTGGGCCACAGTCAGGTGTGTCCCCAAATTGACAAGACTGCAGTGATTGCGACCTGCCCGAGACCCAAGACCAAAAAGAGACAGTACCTGGGGCTGGCTGGCTATAACAGGAGGTTTGTGCCTAATTATTCAAACGTCAACAGCCCGCTGACTGATTTCACTAAAAACGGGGCTCCAGACCCGGTCTAGTGGACGGAGCAGTGCTAACAGGCATTTACGCAGATTAAAGCCGCACTTTGCGGGGATCGCTTTTATATGCACTTCCCGGTGCTGTACATCAGCCGTAAGCTCTCCTTGAGGGAAACAAATTACAGCACCATGGAAAAGGAGTGTCTGGCAATCAAGTGGGCGGTCCTCACTATCCGTTACTACCTGCTGGGGTGGGCCTTCACCCTCTGCTCGGATCACACCCCACTCCAGTGGCCCCACCACATGAAGGATACCAATGCGCGGATCACCCGGTGGTATCTGGCTCTCCAGCCCTTTAAAGTCAAGGTGGTCCACAGACCGGGGGCGCAGATGGCTGTCGCCGACTTCCTTTCCAGAAATGGGGGGGGGGGGAGTGGTAGACAGGCCAGATGGCTCCTCAGCCTGAGTTGGGCGGTGGGGATATGTGGCAGCGGGGGTGTGGTCGAGCGTCCGTCCGGAGAGAGAAAAAGCGTAAGGGCGCTTACACCTGAGCTAGATTATGTCTAACACCTGTCTCTAATTCCAGTGAGCATGGGGAGTGCGGCATATAAAGAGAGAGTCTGGCACAAGGGAGCCTACAGTGCTCATGGAAGCTGATGTGTTTATGTTTGTTAAGCTAATGTGTTTACGTTCGTGAAGCTAATGAGTTTGAGTGCCTACGTGCCTCTGAGACTGTTGAGTTTGTGAAGCTGTAAAGCACTGAAGTGGTGGATTAAAAGCCTTACTTATCTGGAAAACCCGCATCCCTGTGTCCTCCTTCCCTTCTGTTTGTGGAGTCCTTCACAATGGCATTCTTCAGTGAGAAGTTCTGCTCTTATATTTGATGCTGAATGTATGCCGATAGGTGTCAGTGCATCATAAACACAAAAATTACTGAGTGCACCTTTAATTATATGATGGCATAAACATTCATGTGGAATGTCTGTTGGGTTAGTGCACAGTAAGACTAAGGAGATATATATTGAGAGTAAACCCACAGAAATTCATGTTTTTATGATCTAGTTATTTCAGTATTTCCAGTGATTCAGTATTTCTTGAAATTGACTCTAAACAGAAGCCTCTCGTTCCAGTCCTGAGTAATTGGCCTGGAGTTTGTCTTCTGTAAATCACAAACTCAGTCAGCACTTCTGAGAGCATTAACAATCTTGCAAGGAAAAACATCCACCTCCGAAACCCTTGCAGAGATGCTCGAGTAGACCTGCAGCTATGGAATCTTGGCAGTGACTTTTGAAAACAAAACGGACTGATAAAATATTTTCAGATTTCATTGTACTTTCTCATCCAGAAACAATGCTATTTCCTGCAAAGGCTAATTTTCTGTGCTGCAGCAGATGTTTTTTTTCTCTCCTTTTCTCCCCAATTTGGAATGCCCAATTCCCAATTCGCTCTAAGTCCTCGTGGTGGCGTAGTGACTCGCCTCAATCCGGGTGGCGGAGGACGAATCTCAGTTGCCTCCGCGTCTGAGACGTCAATCCGTGCATCTTATCACGTGGCTTGTTGAGTGCATTACCGCGGAGACGTAGTGCGTGTGGAGGCCCACGCTATTCTCCACGGCATCAATGCACAACTCACCACGTGCCCCACCAAGAGCGAGAACCACACATTATAGCGACCACGAGGAGGTTACCCCATGTGACTCTACCCTCCCTAGTAACGGGCCAATTTGGTTGCTTAGGAGACCTGGCTAGAGTCACTCATCACGCTCTGGATTTGAACTCATGACTCCAGGGGTGGTAGTCAGCGTCAATACTCACTGAGCTACCCAGGCCCCTGCTGCAGCAGATGTTTAACAGATATAAAAAATTGGCAAACTCTTTGATTGTACACTCATATTACAATATGGGGAGCCGTGTTTGAAATCAGTGAATGATGGCACTCCTGAGTGAGGTTTTCATTTCCTTATTGATTACTGTGTGGATTCCAGATGGAAAGATAGTGCCAAAGAGGAGCATTTAGGCAGAGAATATGTATGAGTTGACAACCAGCGTTGGGAAAGTTACAAAGAAAGTAGTCTACAGATTACTAATTCAGATTTCGTGTCTTATTTCTTTATCGAAAAAAAAGTATTTACGTTACTACGTTACTTTCTACTCTTACAAATACTTTTAAACTGGAAAACAAAGACCAAAATTATTATACAAAACTCACCCATACTTCTTTAAGATATCCGTCAAACTCGGCACAGACCTTCAGAATGTTCTGACTTAATGTACTATAGGTGCATTCCAAACTGCATACTTCTGCACTATTCTATGCCATTTTGTAGTGTAAGCAGTGTGAGTAGTATGCTTACACTGAAAATGCAACAAAAAGAAGTGTACTATAGACCAAGACTATCCATAGGTTTAAGGAAGTGATCTTTGTCCCTTAAACATTTCCTTCTAGTTGTCAAACAACATCTCTCTATCTCTCTATCTCTCTCTCAATCTATCTCATAAAAACATTTTTCAACAAAAACTTTGTATCTTGTTGCACCAAACACGGATGACAACATACCCTCATCTTCATTCTGGAAGTCTGTGGATGGTCAAGAATGTTGGACATAGTCATGTCAGCCCACATTACAGGATCACAATTCGTTTCCTGGTGTTATTTCCCTGCACTCACACTGTTGTGATTATCAACCATTTCACCATAATGAGGCCCCACAGATTTTGGCCTGCTGTGTGCAGTCAAGGGCCAAAGCAGGGTGGGATGTGCTCTGACAGTTTGGAAAACAGACATGACTTCAAAGCATCAAGAGGTTGGCAGATCCTTCATAAGATGGAGAGAGGGAGAAGGGAAGGGAATGTCTGACAAGTTAATCCAGAGCAGGGGGGAGTTATTATGATTTTGGCTGTTCCTGCTCCATTCCTTCCTCCCCCCATCACTCATGTAGTGTTAGAGCTCTTTTAAATTTTTAAAGGAATAGCTCACCCAAAAATGAAAATTCTGTCCTCATTTGTTCTCCCTCATTTGTACCAAACCTATATGACTGTCTTCTGTGAAACACAATAGATGAAATCTTGAAGAGTTTACTAGTCATTTTTTTTAGGATGAAAAAGTATAAATAGAAATGTCATAGAAGTAGTACATACGAACAAGAGATCAAGGGCGGATATCAGGATTTTCAGTGAATAACACCTTAAATTTCAGTCTGTTCATAATATTTTTTTTTTTTTGTTCCATGGAAGAAAGTCTTTGGAACAACATGAGTAAATAATGACAGAATAATAATGACAGAATTTTCATTTTTGGGTGACATATCCCTTTAACAGAACCTCCTTGTGCAGACAGACCATCTAAAGTGTGCAAAATGGCTTCAGTTCTGATTAGGTGAATAAAAGTAGTGGTTCCAAGAACAGGGAGGAGATCTGGCCCTGTGTAACTCTTACAAGGATTCCATGTTTAGAATCAATGATGTAAGGTCCAGCTCTAGGTAAATCTAGGTTTATCGGGACATTTCTAGTGTCCCCATAATTCAAGTTGCTTAAACATACTAAACAATGGTTTTTTTTTTAAAATGGAAAAATGCAGAAAGTTTTTTATGATGGTTAGGGTTAGAGGATAGACTTTATAGTTCGTACAGTATAAAAATCATTATGTCTATGGAGAGTCCTCATAAGGATAGCCGCAACAACACGTGTGTGTGTGTTTGTGTGTATGTGTCTGTTTGTTTTGCACTGGATGCTTTATAGTCCAACCTCTTCAGTTCTGTTTGTGTGTGTTCTGCATTATGGTTGATTTATTTATTATTTTTGACAAATCTAAACACAAAATTGCTCCGTGTCAGTGTATCTCCCATTCCATTTCCCATGGTCTGTCAATGTTGTCTGCGAACAGTAAAGGTGTCACTTTTTTATGAAGACTCATGGAATCAAGTCAAATTATTATTATTGTTTTTATGTTCAGATTTCAAGTCTAGGAAAATTCACAAAGTCTTGTACCACTCAGATTGAGGAAACCATTTTTATAAAAAAACAAAACTGAAATCGGTCAAAAATGACAGAAAGGTCCAGTGAGGTTAAGATGGTGTTTCTCAACTGGTTTGCTTCAGGACCCAGATTTAACATTAGACATGAACTGATGACCCTATATTGTGGTCGGCACAAACCATGTTTATTCACATTGCAAATGAACCTATATTTAATATAGTCTTGTGGCAGGGCGGAGGGTGGGGCCGGGTGTGCGGAATCACGACCCGGCCCCGCTCTCCGCCCTGCCACAAGACTATATTAAATATAGGTTCATTTGCAATGTGAATTAGGCTGATTAAGCCCGAGAGGGATAAGGCCGACCGGAGACGGCAGTGCGACAGAGAGAGAGAGTTACGGACAGCTGTCTGACACCTGTGTGTGTGTTTGTCTTTTGGTTAAGTTTATTATTAAATTATAATTTATATTGTCAAGCCGGTTCTCGCCTTCTCCTTTCCTTTGAACTGTGTTACACGTCTATGTTGTATTTTCTTGTATTGCCATAGTTTTTTTTTTTTTCATGGTTTTTTGAAGATGTGGGCATGTTACACAACCTGTCCATGTTGGTTTCTGCCTAATTTGGCGATTGTAGCTTCTAATAATCTGGATAATTTGATTTAATTGAATAGGTGTAGTTTGCATTACCAAAAACATAAAATAAGGCTGTGAAATCACTGTTCACAAACTCCTTGTTCAAACTGACAATACAAATACAATTTCAATCTGTGAAGTACGTCATCATATTTTTTGCAAATTTAGTCTCTTTCAGCTGTGCACACATTGTATTTGGATTTTTATTTATGTTGCTGTGATTTCAGTCCCCTGGTAGGGGAATATTAGTGTAGCACTTACTACACTTGTATACAGCACTTGAATAATGAGTGTTTTTATTTATTTTATTTTTTTTTGCCAACTCTCCCAGTCTGAAAGAGATTAATAAGGTGCTGTCTGTTAGTCGCTCCAGGGTAAGAAGCTTTATGTGGGCAATTTGAGCATTTTCCAGGGGTGAACACAATGGTTACAACCTCCATATTGCATGCATGAATACATCTATTTATAGTCTGGCCTCTCTAGAGATTTACAGTGATAAAGATTTTAATAAACACATGTTACATTGTACAATTTGTAATGGCTAAACTTATCCCAAACAGCCTGGCCAGCCTTTCTCTCAGAAGCCTGATTGGGTTTCTGTCTAATAGTTTATATTGTAGTTTTTGATGAAGTAGGCCCATCAGATTATTTTTCTTTACAGTGAAACTGTAGCTTTATGGACTACTAAAGTATATGATTAAAAGCAGACAAAATAATGCTGTTCAGTGTATTAGATACAGTATATTTCTCACAGAGATGAAGTTGAGATTCAGAACAATTATTGACTAATCATGCATGTACCTGTAAACTGGTGTTATTCAATGAAGCTTAAGTAATTAGATCAATGGGTCGTTACATTAAGCACGTCAGTCACTCCCTGCTGTTATAAACTGCGAAATAAGGCTTGCCTTTGCAAGTACGACTTCATGTATTTGATTTGATGTAGATCCAGCCAAAGCTTAATGCAGAAAATACATTTTCAAAGACTTGTGCAGATTTGCTATTATATCAGACTGTTAGCTGGTAGCCTTGTGTATAGTTGCATCTTGGTCAACTTGAGGGTGTTGTTCTCACAGACCGATCTCCAGACCCTACTGTGTCCATGTTATGATTTGATCTGCCCTATAATTAGTCACTCTCTGCATTCAGTCATGTTGACCTTATGTCACTGTTGGCATAAATACAATGAATGGATGAACTGTGTCTCTGACGCACTGATTTGTCAGCGGGAAATATTTCCCGTGCCAGAGTGCCCATGCCCACAGTGCACTGAGCGGGATGGTAGAAACCTGCCACTTTTGTCTCAGGATAAACAAAGTCTGCAGGTTCTGCCTGGAGGGCATGTCCATCTACCCTACCATATGATGACCGGAAATTATGTTATTGCCACTACACTGTGATGAGGTTCATATTTTGAGCAGGATTCATTTGTCCCAAATGTGTAACTGTGATTGTAATGACTGGTTTGGGTTCCCACACTTTTTGACCAATGAAATTCCATGACATTTCCAATCAATCATGAATGAATAATTCTTTTTAAAATAGATTTATAGAGATTGCACTCACAAAGAGCAATTTCTAGCCAATGAAATAGTTTAGGGCTGATTCTTCTGTGGTGTAACATGTGAACTGCTTCTGGTACTAACTGGCTGTTAGAAAATCTTGGTAAGCCAATCTAGAGCCAATAATACAGAGGGTTTGGGCAGATTACTGTGACAGAGGTGTCTGTCCTCCAGTGGTGAGACCACTAGTGACTGAGACACATGCTGTAAAATTACTCTAACAGAAATTCAGAATGCTCAAATGAGCTTTGAAAATGGCATACAGATTTGATTAACAAATCTTCTGATTTAAAGAAATAGTTTGCAAATGTTGTCATCTCACCTTCAATACACATACTGTAGAATTGCTCCAAACCCAGTGAAGACAAAAAGAGGATGTTTTGCTGAATGCTTTCTCTGGACTTTTCAGTTCAATGAATGCATACAGTGACAAGGAGCTCAAAAAAAAATAATAAAAAAATAAAAATAAAAATAAAATAATTTAAGTAATGTTTTCAATATGATTTGTGCAAAGTATTCTAAAGCCATAAAATAGCTTTGTGTGAGGAACAGACCTAGTTTTATTCTTACTATTAGTTCTTCTGTTAAGAATAAATCCATCCTATTTGCTCCTTTTTACCATACCATGACTGTGCAGGCCAAATTGCTGACTACCGAATACGTGTCATTGACATGTAAATGAGGGCAGTCATGTGATCATGTGTAAATGCATTCATCTGTTTGTGTCAAAAAGTTGTGAATATATGAAACAAGCCAATTTTTACTGCTTAGTTTCAATAAATATAATATTTTTGGAATGGGGAGGAAGTTATGAATTCTCAAATTTATAGTTTGTTTACATATAGTACTGTAGTACTGTGAACTCTCATATCTCCAAATATCAAGGAAAATTTGATTCCTTGTGATATTAGAAAATCTTAACAAAAACTGAGATTTTTCTTAAGCTTCCACTGTGGAAATAATTGTGGTCTGTGTATTCAAAGGGACACAGAATACTGAAGTCATCATTTTGGATTAATCAGAAACAGACAAGAAGCTGCTCGAAACCCACCAGAACAGCAAATGCACAATAAAGTCTCAGCACAGCTGAACCACGACTAAACTCATCAAAACAGAACAAGTCATGCTTTTAGCCACACATTTTTGTTGTCTTTCCAGCTATTATCATGATTTTAATGTATGTGTGCATCAGTGGCGGCTGGTCCATAGAGGGCATTGGGGCACTGCCCCACCTGGTGGAAAGTGTTTTTCTTTTTTTTTTTAAATAAATATTTTTAAAGTAATTTTTTTTAACTTATTTTAAGTATGTGTGTTTGAAATGCATAATAACGTGTAATATATAAAATATAAATCATTATGTGGGGGAAAATTAGCTTCCTTTTCATCCCTTCTCTCGTCAAGAGTCCCGACCACCACCGACTGCGCGTGTTTGGGGCGCTTTTTCCAGCACCCCTCGGTGGAACAGTGCCAACCAATGCTGACACAAGATATTCACATGCGCAAAAGAAATTTAGCCAATCAGCGGCCTCGATATTATGGCCTGAGGGGCGCTGAGAGAAGCGCCCAAAGCATGCGCAGTCGGGACTCTTGACATAGTTACATTCCCTCTCACCATCGTCTCATAGGACAACTGAGAGTCTCTGCCAATAGATTGTAATACTATAGCAATAATGAACGTGGACACAGGAGCAGGATCTCAGCTGCCCAGTCTGCCCCTAAATTCAATAAGAGCTCTTCAGCAAAATCCATTTGAGAGGAGAACTTTGGTGGAGAAAATACGGGCAAAAAAACCCCCCAAAAAAACAAATGTATATTGGGAGAGTTACTTTAGAAATGTATTCCACTACAGATTACAGAATATATGCTGTAAAATGTAATTTGTAACATATTCCGTTAGATTACTCAAGGTCAGTAATGTATTCTAAATACTTTGGATTACTTCTTCAGCACTGGTAGATTTTTTCACTTGTTTTGACTGTAAAATCTCAGTACAGAAAGACAAAATACACGTTAAAAATAAATTCTCTGAAAAACCTAAATATCTTATGCAGTGTTGTTTCTAAAACAAGATAAATCAAATAGATCTTGTTTTAAGGATTTTTAGATATTTTTACAGGAAAACAATACAAAAATTATTATCAAGAATACGATTTTTGCTCTAATATCAAAGGTCTTACTAGAAAAAAAGAAATTATGATCCAACGTGAATTTTCTTGATAAAAAAAATATGATTGTGCCTGGTAACATGTGCATGTAAAATGTCTAGAAATAGCATTTTAGCTTAGCGTAAAGCTGACAATTTACACAAGGTTTATTTCTATTTCTTCTGCTCCAAACTTACTTCAAACTTACTTCTCTGTCTGCTCGTATGAATGAACACATCATAAGAAAGTGTTTCGGCGCTGTTCAAATGCACTTTGGATCGCATCATTTATATGGATAAATGTTTTCCATCTGAAAGGACTAAATATTAAATGAAACAAATGACAATAAAATGCAAAGTAATCTCTTCAGTAATCAAAATACTTTTTGAATGTAACTGTATTCTAATTACCAATGATTTAAATTGTAACTGTAGTGGAATACAGTTACTTATATTTTGTATTTTAAATACGTAATCCCGTTACATGTATTCCGTTACTCCCCAACCCTGTGTGTATATATACTGTAAGGGAGTTCGAGGAAAGGAGGAGGCGAGAAGCAAGGTTTCCCAGTTCAGGTGGGTGTTTTAATTTATCCAGTTTAAAGTTTACAGCTTTCCAGGAAAACTATTGACATTCACACACACACAACTTCACAATAACTTCCGTGGCAATATGGCTTTTCTTATGCCGGTCTCTCTCTCTCTGTCTACTGACGGTGTGGCTCTTTTATGCCGCTCTCCCCGTGCTCACTGAAATTAGAGACAGGTGTTAGACATAATTTAGCTCAGGTGTAAGCGCCCTTACCGCTTTCTCTCTCTCCGGAGAGATGCTTGACCACGCCCCCGCTGCCACATATCCCCACCGCCCGACTCAGGCCGGGGAGGCATACGGCCTGCCTACCACTCCCCCCCCATTCCTGGAAAGGAAGTCGGTGACAGCCATCTGCACCCCCAGTCTGTGGACCACCTTGAACTTAAACGGCTGAAAAGCCAGGTACCAACGGGTGATCCACGCGTTGGTATCTTTCATGTGGTGGAGCCACTGGAGCGGGGCGTGATCAGAACAGAGGGTGAAGGCCCACCCTAACAGGTAGTATCGGAGAGTGAGGACCGCCCACTTGATGGCGAGACACTCCTTTTCCACGGTGCTGTACTTAGTTTCCCTCAACGAGAGCTTACGGCTAATGTACAGCACTGGGCGCTCCTCCCCCTCCACCACCTGTGAGAGTACAGCCCCCAGCCCCCTGTCTGAAGCATCTGTCTGTAAAACAAAAGGGAGAGAGAAGTCAGGTGAATGTAAAAGCGCCCCCCCGCAAAGTGCGGCTTTAACTTGCGTGAACACCCGCTGACACTGCTCCATCCACTGGACCGGGTCTGGAGCTCCCTTTTTAGTGAGATCAGTCAGCGGGCTGGTGACATCTGAATAATTAGGCACGAACCTTCTATAATAGCCAGCCAGCCCCAGGAACTGTCTCACGCCCTTTTTGGTCTTGGGCCTCAGGCAGGTTGCAATTGCTGCTGTCTTGTCACTTTGGGGACGCACCTGCCCGTGGCCCAAGTGGAACCCCAGATACCGTACCTCAACCCGCCCAATCACACACTTCTTTAGGTTTGCTGTGAGTCCCGCTCGGCGCAGTGATCTCAGAACCGCCCTCAGATGTTGCATGTGCCGCTGCCAATCATTGCTGTAAATGATGATGTCATCTAAATAGGCAGCGGCGTATGCTGAATGCGGTCTGAGGATTCGGTCCATGAGATGCTGAAACGTAGCCGGGGCCCCAAACAAACCGAAACGGAAGTGTCACAAACTGGTGTAATCCAAATGGTGTCGAGAAGGCGGTTTTTCACGGGAAATTGGTGTCAAGGGGATCTGCCAATAACCCTTCGTCAAATCCAATGTCGAATAAAATTGAGCAGTGCCCAACCGATTGAGCAACTCATCAACGCGAGGCATTGGATACGCATCAAATTTAGACACCGCGTTGACTTTCCTATAATCCACACAGAACCATACAGACCTGTCGCTCTTAGGCACTAGAACAACTAGGCTGGACCAATCGCTGTGGGATTCTTCTATTACCCCCATATCGAGCATTGCGTCCAATTCTTCCCGAACAATTTTCTTCTTGTGTTCGGGTAATTGGTAGGGGTTGCAACGTACCATGACCCCCGGCTCAGTCTCGATGTGGTGATGGATGAGGTTTGTACGCCCCAGTAGAGGGGAGAACACATCCGCAAACTCCTGTTGCAACCTAGCAATCTCCGCGAGTTGACTCGGTGAGAGGAGGTCTCCGCAAGTGACTGGGGTGAACTGTTTATGTTTTGAACTCACCTCCGGTCCGAGCTCCGCCTTCTCGGGAACTACCATAGCCAACATCACAGGGACTGCCTCCCTCCATAATTTCAGGAGATTGAGGTGGTATATTTGACGTGTGCCCCCTCTATCGGTTCATTTAACTTCATAATCGAGATCTCCCACTCGTCGTGTGACCTCAAAGGGCCCTTGCCACTTGGTGAGTAATTTAGAGCTCGATGTGGGAAGTAATACAAGCACTTTATCTCCCGGTGTGAATTCCCTTAGCTGAGTTACCCTGTCATACAGTCGGCGCTGTTGTTCTTGAGCTTGGAGCAAATTCTCCTGTGTTAGCTGGCCCAAAATGTGGAGTTTTGCTCTAAGATCAAGAACAAATTGAATTTCATTTTTACTGTTTGAAGGTCCCTCCTCCCAGGCCTCTCACAATACACCAAGCACACTGCGTGGGCATCGCCCATACAGTAGCTTGAATGGGGAGAAGCCAGTGGAGGCTTGCGGGACCTCTCATACTGCAAATAACAGGGGGTCGAGCCATTTATCCCAATTTCTAGCATCATCGTGCATGAACTTACGAATCATGTTTTTGAGGGTTTTATTAAATCGTTCCACCAGTCCATCCGTTTGAGGATGGTACATGCTGGTGCGAATTGATTTAATACTCAACAATTCGTACAGCTCGCGTAGTGTTCGTGACATAAATGTTGTGCCCTGATCGGTGAGGATTTCTTTTGGAATCCCCACCCGGGAGATTATTTTGAAGAGTGCCTCCGCAACACTGCGTGCTGAGATGTTGCGAAGAGGCACTGCTTCCGGATACCGTGTTGCATAGTCCACTAGGACCAATACAAAGCGATGTCTGTGTGCTGACCGTTCTAATGAACGACGAGGTCCATTCCAATTCTCTCAAAGGGGACCTCGATCAAGGAAAGAGGGCACAATGGCGCTTTTGGGGTGGCCGGTGGGTTAACCAGCTGGCATTCGCGGCACGCCGCACACCACCTGCGGACATCGTCGCCAATGCCCGGCCAATAGAAGCGGGCTATTAGACGGTTCAGTGTTTTCCTTTCTCCTAGGTGACCCAACATGGGATTATAATGAGCCGCCTGGAATACCATTTCCCAACGGCTCTGTGGAACCAAAAGTTGGGTTGTATCCTCTTTAGTCTGAGTGTCCTGTGTCACTCTATACAACCACTCATTTATAATCGCAAAATAGGGGTATGAAAGGGCGATGTCAGGCTGGAGTCGTTGACCATCGATGACTCTCACTTGGTCGAAGGCGTGTTTGAGGGTCTCGTCTCGCGACTGCTCCAAAAGGAAATCCCCCTCAGGGAATTCCCTAAGAAGGGGAGGGGCTGCAGCCTCTCCCCCTCTCTCATCATTATGACGTGGAGCTGTCGAGGACGGCCCTGGCTCCGCCTCCCCTGCCAGAGCATTGCACATTGTACATCTTCCTGATTTCGTACAGGACCCATCCACACAAATTCCCTTTAATAAAACTCTAAAGTCAGGCCAATCAGTCCCCAAAATCAGTGGATGGGTGAGGCGGGAACTAACTGCGGCCTCCACTCTATGCTTTTTCCCCCGGAATTTAATCATCAGTGTCACCACCGGATACTTGTGAATATCCCCGTGCACACATTTCACCCTCACCGTTTTAGTTGTGCCCAAAGCCTCGGGTTGAACCAAGCATTGGTGGATAGTGGTTTGATTACACTCCACCAACGCTTGGTGAGTACCCCCCTTGACACTTACCGGTATCCGGTACGCTCCGGCCTGGTCGGGGGCAGCCTGCGGGAGTTCGGAGACCAGCACCACCATCCCCAGCTCCATCAGAGGACACTGATCCCGGAAGTGGTCCAGGTCCCCGCACCTCCAGCAGGCTGGCCCAGGCGTCATGCCTGCACTTGCGTCGGCGGGCACCTTCACCTGAGAGGGAGAGTGGCGGGGCATCAGGGTAGGGGGAGGTGTCGCCTCCCACACCCGGGGAGCTGGTCTCGGTGGCTGAAGTCCTCCTCGCCTGCGTGGGGCAGGAATGGGCCCTGGGGAGAGAGCAGAACGAGAGGAGAGAGGGGAGGGGGATGAGACAGGGGAAAACACAGAGGGAGGAGAGAGAGTGTAGGAGGGCTCTTCCGCCCTCGGGATCGCCACCATGTGGTCCTCCGCAAGCCGGACGGCTTCCTCCAGCGATGCCGGGCGGTGGCACTGGACCCACTCCGCCGTCCCTTTTGGCAGACGATGTATTAATTGTTCCAGTACCACCTGGTCGATGATCCCGTCGACGCCGCAGTCCCCCTCTAGCAGCCATCTTTAGCAGGCGTCGCGGAGCCATTGGGCAAAGGCAAACAGGCGGTTGGAGTTCTCCAGCTTCAGGCTCCGGAAGAGTTGACGATTCTCTTCCGGACTCTGACCAACCCATTGTAGGATGGCTTTCTTCAAGTCACCGTAAGCCAGGAGGCTCGTTGCCAGAAGTTGTTGAGCCGTGAGCTGGGCTTCCCCAGACAACAGCGGGATAAGTTGGGCCGCCCACTGGCCGAGCGGCCAGCCCCAGATCTCGGCGGTCCATTCAAACAAATCCATTTTCTGTAACGCAGGCGGGGGCAACGGCGTGTGAGTGTCCGGGGTCGCTGATGGGGACGCCTCCTGGCTGAGGAGGCTCCGGATCGCCTGCCGGTCCTCTGCTTGTGCGCGTAGGAGCTCGACAAACCGGCGATCTTGATCTTGTCGGAGCTCAAGCAGTGTTTGCTGGTGGCTCTGATGTAGGCCAGCGAGGGCTTGGAGGATCTCCGCCAACTGGGAGGACTCTACGGGGTGACTTCCGTCCATCTTCAACCAAACTTATCCCAGGTTTCAACACCAGTGTAAAGGAGTTTGAGGAAAGAAGGAGGCGAGAAGCGAGGTTTCCCAGTTCAGGTGGGTGTTTTAATTTATCCAGTTTAAAGTTTACAGCTTTCCAGGAAAACTATTGACTTTCACACACACACAACTTCACAATAACTTCCGTGGCAATATGACTTTTCTTATGCCGGTCTCTCTCTCTCCGTCTACTGGCGGTGTGGCTCTTTTATGCCGCTCTCCCCGTGCTCACTGAAATTAGAGACAGGTGTTAGACATAATTTAGCTCAGGTGTAAGCGCCCTTACCGCTTTCTCTCTCTCCGGATAGATGCTTGACCACGCCCCTGCTGCCACATATACACATTCTACTGAACTGGTACAAGCTACAAGTTGGAAATAATTGTTTCCCCCACTTTATACATACTGTATATACTGTACCTATTGTGCACATATATATTAAAACCACAGTCAGTTTCATATTGTATTTTGAAACATTTTTTAAATATTTTACTCTCCCAAAATGTGTTACTACCGAAATATGGAAATACACTATAATACAAAGTTATATATTTATCTTTTAAGAATTTGTGTCCATAAGAATAAAATGACAATTTCAACAATGTTGAATTTATAAGATACATCAAAATTCTTTGTAAAATGTATACATTTTATCATACTGATTTAAGACATAATGATTTATGAAATTGAACATATATTTAATCAATCATTATAATAATATTTTTCTTTATTTTGCATAATACAGTACGTGTATTGGTAGTGGCTGTAAGTGACCAGTGTAAGTTTTAAGTGTGTGTGTGTGTGTGTGTGTGTGTGTGTGTGTGTGTGTGTGTGTATATATATATATATATATATATATATATATATATATATATATATATATATATATATATAGTATATATCACAAAATAATGGGTAAAATCGGCCTTTTTAGTGATATAAAACTATTTTTTTTAAAAATTATATTAAACTACTGCCTTTCAATTAGGCAAAAAGAAGATATTTTTCTAACTAATTGTTCTGCCTTTGTAAAATCTTACATTTCAGAGATATCCAGCTGTTAAAATCAAAATAAACCAAGTAATACAGCAGGCAGTTTTGTACTTTGTATTAGGCCGGCATGGGTCCGAGGCTGTTTTTTTAGTCCCAGTCAATCCCTGGCGACAGCAGACTACTATTCTGCCAGACTTGGCTTTCTGAATAGCAAAGCCTTATTTATCAAAGAAAGACAACTTTTCTCTCATTCTCTCTTCCACATGATTGTGTGTTTTGAGACTGTATGTTATTTTATTGTGTTCCCATGTCACTGTAATAGAGCATTAATCACAGAAATGCAGGAGAAATTATTTATCATCACATTTCTATAAAATATCTTTATATTCTTTGTTATATGATATCATGGGTCTATCATTTCATCAAATACTTTTATGAAACGTTTTTTTCTGTTACATCCAAAACGTCATGGGGAAAAAAGCTAAAGTTCACTTGACCTAAGTGTTTTAAAGCTCACAGACTCTGATAAATGTTTATTTGCTTTTCTAAAGATTCCAAGTTAATAATATTTCATTTTTGCATTTTCAGAATTCTCATTTCCTGTGTTCTTGGAACAGAACATGATTTTGATCACATTCCAGACATCTCCTCCTGTTGTTAAGTCAACAGTTAGGTGAAGAATATTTGTGGTGGCAAGGAGCCTGACCAGTCCTGCACACAAGCATAGACACACACACACACACACACACACACACACACACACACACAGAACCCCCCCCCCCCCCCCCCAGACATTTTTGAATATATCAAAAATCTGACCCAAATATTTAGGAATCCAAAAAAAATAAAAAATAAATAAAAATAGTTTAAGGGTGGTAAGGAGACCACACAGGGAATGCACTGGACAGCATCATTTGACTGGCCACACACTGTCCTGCGGTCTCCAAACTATGTTTTTCCACTCTGGAAAAATTACTCAAAATTTGAGTTATTACTATAATTTAGTAAATAGCTGCTGAAATGTACGTCAATACATAGACTGTTTGGAAAGAACTGCAACATGCATACACATGCTCAAACCACTTTTTTCAATATTATTAAACAACATTACCAAGCAGTATTGTCCATTTCAAAGGCACTGAACTACATTGTGAACTAGATAATTACAACACAGGTGGTCTTACATTGTATAGCAATGCAGGTACATTGAGTTATTGTTAATGGTACAGCAAAGAATATACAGTGACCCCAAAAAGTATTTGAACACTCAAGCTACACTTAAAAATAATGTCATTGCACTTATCTAGCAACCCATTTCACAAATAGATGTTTGTTAGGTTTAGAATAGATATAACGTTAAAATTAATTGAAACAAAGTATTTGGACACTTTCCGGTGGTCAAATGTCCATACATTAGTCCCTTATGCATGCATAGCTTAGCTTGAATGCATAGCTTCAAATCTTGTACCATAGTCTTAGTAAGAAGTTACTGACAAAAATACTGAAGGTCAAGATCTCAGGGAGAAGTCAAAGACATTTGGTGGACATTCTGTTACAGAGCGATGATTGTGCTTTGTCCCACTAATGTCTTCCTAAGTTCCTTCTACAATAAAGTAACGTTAGCCGTATATTTCAACACAAGTCTAATATTACCAATAAAATGCCAGATTGAATAAACGACATGCCAAGTGAATGGAAACAACCTTAAGAATGCACTTCACACACCAAAGTCAACAGTTCCATGGCCTGTGAAGTTTGGCAATATGTCTTTCTCACACAGACTTTTCTCCATCTCAGTGTGCCTGAGGATCCTTTTGAGATTTTAGTGTGATTCAGAGATTTTTCCAGGAGGTCAGATGCAGAAAAAATAAATAAAAAATAAAATCTGTTTTTGTTCAGTTTCCTTAGAAACATTGATGGTTGTCCTTAGCAAGGATGTAACCTCAGCATTGGTGGTGGGCCAAATGCAGAAGTTTTTGAAAAACAATCTTTATTAATCGACAAATAATTTTAATAATAGCAATCTGAGCCAGTTACTTTTTGAATTATTATAATGGATCATCAGCATATTTTTGAAAATAATTATGTAGCTGAACCAAATCATGAACAAATTTCAGATTTGCACTGCATCATTTAATCGAAATGTATCCCTAAACCCCTAATCGACACTTTTACAAATGCAGCACCTTCATTATGTTTGACTGAGAGCATGTTTAAACCTCTGTCGGTCTGAATTCTCACCATCCAGGAGCTCTTTGCTTTCACATGTGTTATTGGTCTGATATCTCCACATGACACATAGAAAATCAGCCTAATAGCTCATGAGTGGATCATCAAAATTATTCAGCTTGATTAGGTAGAACTAATTATTTAAAAATAACATTGTGTGTGAATATAAATCTGAGCTGTAATTTTACAAAAGAAAAACCATATGTTCTTAAGATAAACTTTAATCACTTGCCATAGACATCTTTTAGGCACTTTAGGTACTATTTTTAGCTGCATTTTTGCATTGTAAGTGACTGGGTACAGTGAGATTACACACTTTATTTTTAACACCCCTATATATAGACAATAGAAAATATATATATTTTCAATATTTTGTTTATACTATGTGCAACACCCTCATTCTTCCCTGTTTCCTCCTTTAAGACAAAGGATGATGCTACCTCTGCACAAGACATTTTTGGTACAGATAAAAAAATTGTGGGACATTTCCCTAGGTTTGCCTCTGAAGTTCCATTCACACAATAGCAGTCGGAATTAGTAAATGCTCTTAGTTCTGCATGTTTTCCAACGTGTTTTATTTTCATTTAGAAAAGATGACAGGATGAAATCCCACATTGCAGAAGTGCTTTGAAACAGTCTGTGAGAAATTACTTTTAAATAACTGTGGAGTCATATAATCTGACATAGGAGGAAAAATTATTTAACAAAATTTGTAGATAAAACTAAGCAGCTTTACTTCATGAGGACACCCACATGTTTTAGCATGTTGGTTAAAATACTGTATGACCTTGTTTTCTGTGACATTGCCACAGGCATTGTGCTGTCTTATCAAATCAGCAGTGATAAGTGTACACACTTCCTCTGTCTTTTCAGGATATATCATGCCTGAATGTGTGTCCATGTGTGTGTTTGTGCATGTGTTTGTGTGTTTATGCATGCATGCTCTGGGCAGTACGCTATTTTCATTATGTCAGCTCACATGGGCCTGTAATGCAAATTGTTTTTCTGTTTGGATGTTAGGCGCAGTTGCTTTGCAATGATTATGTGGTGTGCAGCTATTACAGTCTTTAGTCATTAAAAGGAGCAGATGGTATTGTCCTGTGTCCAATGTGATGCAGATTAGCCATTTTTCAGTTCCAGTGATGACAAATAACAAATGTTCCTGTTATGTCTGTCTGTCTAGCTATCTCTATGTAGTTTACATTTCAATCATATTCATGACAAACATTACACCAGATTTTGTATTTTGGATAGTTTACTCACTACTAAGTTTAGTTGCATGCTACCTGCTTTGTTTACCATTAGAGATGAAAAAGGAAGCGTCATGGTTAAAACATGACCCCTAACAAGTCTAAGTACTGGTCGAAGCCCAGGAGTGCCTATCCAAACATCAGTAGCACCATCAATAAATTTCTAAGGGACTTTGCTCCTTCCTGTGACTAATGCAGTCTGTTTTATGCATGTATGACTCAGACTGAGCCACCGCAATGATTGGCAGAGAAGGTTTATTTATGTATTTTTTTAAACAACAAACAGAATGTGCCAGCTCTTTTATTATTTTATTTCAGATGGAATATTAAATGTTTATTGAAGCATCTACATCAAGCAATGTCAATGTCAAGCGTTGTCAATGGACCATAGTTAATGGCCCACTTTAGAGCATCCTCCAATACCCAGATGTTTCTGAGAGTAAAGCAGGATTTGGCAGAATTCAAAATTTAAGATTGGGCTTCCATTTCATTCAGAAGCTGGAATTTGAATTAAATAGGTAATGCTGCACAGGACATCTTGAATTAAAATGATAAGAAGAGAACATTTTAAGAACATTTTAATTCAAAGAATAGTTAGACCCACATATGTAATAACAAAGTATAATTACATTATTAATTTTGACTAATTATGCATATTTTATCCCTAAAACAGTATGTATAACATATTATGAATGCAATCCTTTTTTTTTTTTTTTTTTTTTTTTTTTTGCCATACAGCACCACAAAATATCCAGTTAACTTCAACTGGATATTTTGCCAGTTAACTTTATAAAATAATATATTGATATATAAAATTTAAATAAATTAGAGCATTCTGGAAAGTGACACATTCATCCATGCTCCATAAAATAATAATTCTGGAAATACTATATATGCTGTGTGTATGATCACGTTTATAGATCATTTTCATTCTGAAAAATGAAGTGCATTATTACAAACTATGCATACAACATTTAATTTCTTTATATTCTCATAGAAAGTTATAGACTTTAATTACATTCTAATTCAACTTTCTTCAGTTTATATATATATATATATATATATATATATATATATATATATATATATATATATATATATATATATGTATATATATATTTATATACATACATACACTGGTGGCCTTTTTTTCAAGTTTGGAATAATTTACAGATTTTGCTGTTTCGGAAGGAAATTGGTACTTTAATTCACCAAAGTGGCATTCAACTGATCACAAAGTACAGACAGGACATTACTGATGTAAAAAACAGCACCATCACTATTTGAAAAATGTAATTTTTGATCAAATCTAGACAGGCCCCATTTCCAGCAGCCATCACTCCAACACCTTATCCTTGAGTAATCATGCTAAATTGCTAATTTGTCACTAGAAAATCACTTGCCATTATATCAAACACAGTTGAAAGCTATTTGGTTTGTTAAATGAAACTTAACATTGTCTTTGTGTTTGTTTTTGAGTTGCCACATGCAATAGACATGTCTTAAGGTCAATATTAGGTCAAAAATGGCAAAAAATAATAAGCTTTCTCTAGAAACTCATCAGTCAATCATTGTTTTGAGGAATGAAGGCTATACAATGCTTGAAATTGCCAGAAAACTGAAGATTTCATTCAAAGGTGTACACTAGAGTCTTCAAAGACAAAGGACAACTGGCTCTAACAAGGACAGAATGAGATGTGGAAGGCCAGATGTACAACTAAACAAGAGGATAAGTACATCAGAGTCTCTAGTTTGAGAAATAGATGCCTCACATGTCCTCAGCTGACAGCTTTATTGAATTCTACCCACTTAACACCTGTTTCATACAAAAGTAAAGAGAAGACTCAGGGGTGCAGACCTTATGGGAAGAATTGCAAAGAAAAAGCCACTTTTGAAACAGAAAAACAAAAAGAAAAGGTTAGAGTGGCAAAGAAACACAGACATTGGACAACAGATAATTGGAAAAGAGTGTTATGGATCTTAACCCCACTGAGCTTTTGTGGGATCAGCTAGACTGTAAGGTGCGTGAGAAGTGCCCAACAAGACAGCCACATCTATGGCAAGTGCTACAGGAAGCATGAGGTGAAATGTCACCTGAGTATCTGGACAAACTGAGAGCTAGAATGCCAAGGATCTGCAAAGCTGTCATTGCTGCACGTGGAGGATTTTTTGATGAGAACTCTTTGAAGTAGTTTAAGAAGTTCTGAAATTTTTTTTCAAATTCTAATAGTAATTTTTCACATTATTAATGTCCTGACTATACACTGTGATCAGATGAATGTCAATTTGGTGAATAAAAGTACCAATTCCTTTCCATAAGAGCAAAATCTGTACATTATTCCAATAATGCCAGTATATATATATATATATATATATATATATATATATATATATATATATATATATATATATATATATATGAATTGCCATTTAAAAGGTATTTTCATTTCGTCAACACTGGTGTCAATATTTTAGAGACCAATTCAGTGTATGGGGTGATATGCTCATCTGGTACTGCTCTCTTTCTCTCGGAGTATTTATGAAAATCCTATGTATTCAGAGGCATGAAGTGAAGCACATATATACTAGTCACTCCTCCTTCTCTATCAGTATGACGGTGCTCCACCCTCTCCATCGCATTCATCCATCCTTTACTGTCCCACGAGTGGATAACATCGGATTTCAGCACCGGGACAGATCCTCCACACATCTTCCACCGTCTCAGGCATCATGGCGACAGAGGTAAGAATTAACCCACAATTCATCGGAGCTTCATTTGAGACGATGAGCGTCACTGCGCACAGCAGGTCCGTGTTTTTTCACGATGGTTTGTAAAGTTATTTTGACACCTGCTGTAGGTTTGAATTCTCATCACGTTTCCTTTCTTAGCGCTTTTAGTCAGACGCGATCAAAGAAGCCAATTAAGAAATGTAGTCGCTATTTTCTCTTTAAGCTAATTTCGTCGACATTATACGGAGTTTATCATTGAAATCATCTCAAAGTTCTTATTTTATCTCGAAACACTAATATCTTGTGGTAAGAGCAGACGGGGCTTGATGAAGATTGAGTGAGTGAAACGGACAGACTGTTGTATTATTCAGCACCCTGGACAGAGACAAACATACAGACTGAATCAAGATCCATCGCTTCACAACCCGCGGACTCATTATTAAAACTATATTGGCTATAGACTACTACTCATTTTTAAACTCGTTTTTAGTCTTGCCTTTACTTTTAGAAAAAAAAAATCAAATAAAAAAGGAATGCCTTTGAGGAAACGCTGCGTGTTTTGATAGAATGCCATAAGGGATATTCACACTGGAAAATGAAGGTTACAAATCGTATAGTTCAGAATATTATTGTATTAGAGTCCGAAGCTGTTTCAAAACAACCAGCGATGTGACCGCACAATTGTTAAAATACATATTTAAGCGCCAATTTGCCACGTTGCTTGGCAACCGTAAACTGCGTACAGTTAGGTGATGTAACGATATTACTTGGCGGACTAGTGTTCATTTATATTGGCTTGACAAAACCAACATACATATTCTTGAGTTAGGGTTTTTCAAAATCCCTAAACCAAGATCAACATTTTTGACTGTCACTACAGATTTCAAGCAGCACTCACCAAACTCAGCACAGACCTTCAGACTGTTCTGACTTTGGTTGCAATTTATTTTCTAACTGATCATATGATGCTTTTCCCATAGCAGATAATGTGAATCCAATAAATCCCCTAGCCTAGGGCTGTTCTCACACTGAACGTGTTTTTTGCATCTATCTATCTATCTATCTATCTATCTATCTATCTATCTATCTATCTATCTATCTATCTATCTATCTATCTGTCTGTCTATTTATCTATCTATATATCTATCTATCTATCTATCTATCTATCTATCTATCTATCTATCTATCTGTCTGTCTGTCTGACTTCCCCTTTAAAAAAGTTTACTTCTAAAGAAATGATTTGTAATTTTGAAACGTGTATAAAATCATGACCACTCACATGATATGAGGACTCTATCAGTAACCTTATAAAAGCTATTTTATTCTACATGGGGCAGAGGCGCCCTCATGGGGGCTTCCATTTAGGAATCACATGACCAGCTGAATACTACTCTTAATCTCATTAAACGTCTTGCTATTAGACACTTTCACTCTTGGATTAATTGCTTTACATGCAAATCCATGAGTTATGTCAAATATGTAGAAAGAATCGATCAAGTGATCTCTTATGAGGAGAGACACACCCAAACATAAAGCCACGTTTATTTTGTCATTATTCTCAATTAGACAGGTAATAAGAGCATGGATATTTTTTTATTGGCATCTGTTCCCAAAAATGTTATTTTTTCTCTAAATCCATCATCAGTTCCTTTCAAATAGCATCATAAATGGTTTATATACCCGTATAGATTGCATGGCAATGCACTTTCTGTCTACTTACTCAGCCATCTTGATTACAGATTCATTCAAAAGGCAGGCAAATCCCTCCAGTGCGAATATACAATGAGATTCCTCTGTTTGTAATGCATTTAGGGAAACAATTCTATTCCTCAGCAACCTAGTTATCTGTACTGGGATGCACCTTTTGAAACTGATTGTTAACTTTTACCAAGCCAGCGTTTTCTAGAGAAAATGTTTTTCCTGTCACAAGAATAACTGTCACACAGTTGCTTTGGGCATCTTTTGCTCTGGTTGTCCTCCATCCTGCTTGTCTTTATTAAAATATGTTGTAATGAGTCATCTGAATAATCCAAGAATGCACCAAGTGCATTTCTTTCGGTTCACTGGTCAGTTTAGCATTCAGTGCTTGTTAACTTTGAGTTTGTTATTCTGATGCTTCCTTAGATGGATCTTATAGTTTCTAGACAATGAGCTTCCCAAATGAAGTACAATTAATCCTTAAAATAACTACTTTTGAAAATAAATCAGGTTGTGTTATGCAAGTTCTTGGGTCCCTGTGACATGTGATGTGTGATGTGTGATGTGTTTCTTTTTATAGCACAGGGCTGCTGTTTAAGAAGGCCTTTAGAGGATTGCTTGCTATTCATCAGTCTCGATGAGACTCCAAATTTAATAGTGTACTTTTTACCCTTGTGCAGGGGAATC
Organism: Myxocyprinus asiaticus; assembly: GCF_019703515.2. Classification (NCBI taxonomy): domain Eukaryota; kingdom Metazoa; phylum Chordata; class Actinopteri; order Cypriniformes; family Catostomidae; genus Myxocyprinus; species Myxocyprinus asiaticus. The sequence continues at coordinate 38,617,577 of NC_059366.1, forward strand.
AAAATGACTGATAAAGGAATACTTCACCATGAATACTCTCCCTCATGTCACTCCAACCCTGTATTATTGTCTTTTTTTTACAAAATAACCATAATGGCTAAGCAGCACTTTTCCATATCATGAACATGGAGGGTGATTTATACTGCCAAGCTTAAGAAAGTACTATAAAAGTATTATAAAAGTAATCCATATGATTTGTGTGCTATATTCAAAGTCTTTTTTAAGCCATATGATAACTTTGTGTGAGAAGTAGACTGAAATTTAAGAATCACGTTAAAAGTGGTTTGTTCTTGCACGTCATGTTACTGATCGTTACGCTGCAAGTTTGAAAAACACAACCACAAATGAGGTTTAAGAGCAAACGTACAGTTGAAGGGAAGATTATCAGTAAACAACTTAAAAAGACTTACAGTTCCTCAGCCAACAGCCACATTTCTTGTATGGAAAACAGAAGCCCAGACATTCTTGCTAAAGATCTCCATTCTTTTTCATTGAAGGAAGAAAATTAAATGGGACTGGAATGACATGGGGTGAGTAAATGATGACAGAATGTTGATGCTTTGGGTTTACTATTCCTTTAAAGACCACCACATTGATTTGTTGTGTTTTAAGGGGCTGGTAGAACTCAACACAGCCATCTCTGGTTACATACTTGCAACCTGGGCCAAGCCCAATTAATTACACATAGCACTTGAGTACATGTCTAGACTTTTTCAATTAACTGTTTTTTGTCACTTGTTGCAGTAACTGTGATCTCCAATCTGAGTAGTCCCAATTTGCATTTTAAATTTCCACCATGCAAAGTGAATGTGCATGACAGAATAACAAAATAAGACCACATTACAGTAATGCTCACTGTCATATTACCAGGAAAATTATGCTGATACAGTTGTACAGTAATAAGCTGAATGTTGAAATGCTGAAAGCTGAAAAGATTTTTGGGTCTTATTATGAGAAAGGAAGAAACACAGAGTAAGAGAGTGGACAAGAGAGGAGGACAGTGAGATAGCAAGACAGAAAGCAGCTCTACTGTGTAATGACCCTCTTAAAGTGTCACAGCTAACACAACCTGTAATTTGTTTAATGTGACCCTGCGGCCAAGTGCACTCAGCATATCTGGTAGCAGTTAGAGAACAACACGCTGGCCTTTCAAGAGCTGCTTCATTTTCTAATGGCGTGACATTCATACACTGTTTACACTCAATTAATCTTAAATATCTGCAGAATTGCTTTGATTTTTTTAGTATGTGGCACATTAGCTGACCTTGTTAGGTCAGTTAAAAGTTGATAATCTGAATAAAACCAGTAAAAATATGCAAAGGTAGCAATTCATAAATGGTGCTTGGACAAGAATAGCCTACTTGTGATGAATTGTCATGAACTGCTTTAATTCTCAGTGTCCTTTTAAAACAGATTATTGCCATACAGTGGCCCTCAATAAAGTATTTGGACACTTAAGTCACACTTTAGGAAGTATAAATTATATAATTAGTCTTTGCATTAGGTAATAACATGTGAAATCAAATGGCATCTGCAAACTTAACTTTTTCTTAGAACTAACTTCACTTTTCTGAGCCAGTTTTGCATTTACTTTAAACCAGCTGGTTTATTTCTTATTCATTTTTTATTGTCATTTTACTTTTAAATAAATAAGACTTGGTGTGCTATGGTACCGAATGCTTAATGCACATTCAAACTAAATCCTTATATTTCCCTGAGCTGTACTTAGCTGCTCACCTATTTTTTCTTTGTAGAACTCTATTTTGCATGATAATCATTCACTCATAAACAAGCTTCAGAAGACAGCCAGATTCTATTTAAGAGCAAATGAGTCTCTTGGGGTGACAGCAAGCTGAGTTTATAGTCTCCTGATATTTAATTAACATGCATAAGAAAATGTGCTAAATTTAAGATCAGCAGTGTTTGATTGTAATGGCATCTGTGTGTTACCAGTCCTGCTCGACCCATTTTTTTTTTTTGCATTGTTTAAGTATTTTCATGAAAATTAAGCACATTTTCCTCGTAACCCAATAGTTAGTAGACCATGTAATGCAAAAAGTAATGAGATTTGTACACATTACAGTAATGAGAATGAGATTTATTTTTTATATTTATTTATTAAAATACTTTTTAAAAATAAAACTATTTAAAATATTAAATTAATTTTAACTTATTTTTTTTAAACTTTATTTAGTTATGTATTTATTTATTCATTCATTCATTTTATTTTGATGACACTAATGTCAAAATGCAAAAATAATAATAATAATGTTCCTAAAAAGGGCTTCTATTTCTTTAAGAAAAAAACAGCAAAAATGAATCAATAAATGAATAAATAAACAAATAAAAAAGGACTCAAGACATTTCCTTGAGCAATACACCCATAATACCACATCCAGTAGATTGCTAAGTGGAATATTAATGATCAGTTTTTTTTGGGGGGGGGGGGGTTCATATTTTTTGTCTCAATTACATAATCACATTGTGACAGATATGTTGTGTCTCTGGGTCTAGATAATGAACATAAAAATCTACATATAATCTTACGGTATGACAACTGTGTTCAGCAATGTTTGCCAATTGGTTTGCACATCAGCGAGTACAAACATGACATGATTGAAACGGATATCATATTGCATTTTAATGCTTTTAATGTCTTTTATGAGCTGGTTAAAACTGGGCCTATTAGATGATTTACTCTTTCTCTGTGTAATGGGTCCAAAACACTGCTAAACATCCAGCACTCCAGGGCAGGACGGAGGTTTTCTATCACTCTGTTGATTGGAGTCCTTCCCTCATGACATGGTCAATAAAGTGATTTCTGGCTCTTCTACGGTGTCTCTCAAGGGTTTGAGAGTACATCAGCATTTCCCTTTTTCTGTGAGAAGAAACTTGAGTGCTGTTAATGTTCTGCCTTTGTCACATCTGGTTAAAATCATCTTCCACATTCATGAGGGAAAGGAGAGGAAATGCCTCTAGAGCCTATGAAGTCTTGAAGCTACACATCTCTTTTCCTAATTTGCCTCTGCAGATCTGCTCAGCTACTTATGAACTACCTCTCGGTTTTGGCAGCATCTGGAATCAACCTCTGAATCCTCAGATTTTCTGCCATGCACACTGTTTCATTAAAATTCGTAACCTTTTCCTCAACTGATGAATTTTAATTGGCTGAAAATACCTCACTGCTGAGGGTCATGATGGCTGGTGATGCTAATGGTCTCACTTCAAAAATGTGACTCTATCCTACCTTTCAGACATACTCACCAATTACAGCTATGCTAACTTTGACAGCATGTGCTTTAGAGAAAATGGATAGTTCCTCTACTAATAATCTCATCTTTCCACCCACGGTCATATTGTGCATACTGCACACAAAAATGTCAAAAGAACTGGCAGAAATGATGAGTTCCAATCTAGGGTGTGTTTCCCAAAAGCATCATTAGCCAATTATGGACGCAAGTTCCATCGTTACCAACATAGTCCAAAGATTTGGTGTTTCTTCACCTGTGGTTAGAAGCATAGTTCCTTGTTAGTTTGCTGTGTGGATATCATTTCACTTTGCTGAGGCTTCTATATCTTTTATTCTATATATACCTTTCATTCTGTCAACACTTTGACCACGTTAAACATGTATTTATGAAAACTGCTCATTCCGTGGTTTCGCAGAAAGCTGTGTTCTGAAACATCATGTAAATGAAAATACAGCTGTTTAAGGGATTTAAATTAAGGGAATGAAGGACTGTTAAGAGGAAGCACTTTATCACACACGGTTTATGTTGGAGAGCATGACTTTCATGTGTTTGTTAATGCATAAGTGGGGTTTAAATGTTTTTGAAGAGTGCGCATGTGCGTATGTGCTCAAGTGCATAGGGGGAACCCTGAAGTCTGATGTAGAGGGAAACCCCACTATTGCAGCGCAATGCATCTGTCATATTACACAGGGCATGCCATTTTTTAGCAACTTTCTCATATTAAATGGCTTTTTGGTGTACGTGTAAATGAGCTATTAAAATTGTATATTTGCAGAAGTTACTACTCCACCTCTTGCATAACATCATTAATGACATCTATATTATGTTGAACTAATGTGATTCGAACAATGCATGTGCGACAGTTCCTATGGTTTCGGGAAACATTCGTGACTAGCTTTTTAATTTCTCCAACAAAGCATCGTATCATGGTGGTTAAGCAGTGAGTTTCATCACAGTTTGGGAAAAGCACCCCTGATTGGCTGACACTGTGTAACTTCCTAGAGTGGAAACAAAGTTGTGTGTACAAGTTACAGGATTGATAGAATGACTGCTTTTAAGGAAAGACTAATCACTGGATTTGCAAAAGTAAAAAAAAAACAACAACAAAAAAACAAAAACATATCTGTGGCTATATTTTTCCAAAATTATTTTATTTGGCTCATTAAACATATTGCAGCAGTTCCGAGGTGAAATATCCACTGAAAGGTGCTAAAAGCGAGTTTTTAAGGTTAGTGCTCTATTGAGGTTTAAATCACAAAACCCACCTCCCTATCCTAAACCTTAAACCTAAACCTAACCAATAATATCATAAAAAGCAAATGTAATGTCAAAACACAATTGCTGAAGCAACCACGTAATTTTGTGGTTCTTGCATGACACTTTCGGCTCACGTTTCTATTTGCGTGCATGGCAAGTGCAACAGTCTTTCAGTTGAGCTCCTGCGCAGTTTGATCACACTCAAACAAACTTATGAATGTTTTGATGTCATAAGATGGCATTGTGTGGAAAACAGGGCAAAAAGTAAGTGTTTATTAATTGATTATGTGCCCTTTTACTCATAATTTTTGTGAAATGAAATAAAAGCGCATCTAGTGTACATCTAGTGTTCATTTTAACAGGAAACTGGTGTGATACATACAACATGCCATTTAAAAGTCATTTTGCGAAAAATTTGGTATAGTAACATGTTTTTATGAGACCAGGTTTCCAGGTTAGTGGCATCAAATCTTTGGAAAATATTCAGAGGTTTGTTCGAGGCACTTAGTAGCAAGTAGACTAGATACCCATGAGCAGAACTGTATGTTCCGTTTTAATATTCTTGATTCTATGAGTACTTTCCTAGGCAGTCTATTATTGTGGTATCAGCATTTTCATATAAACCCTCCCCTAAATGGTACCGTATGTAAAAACAAAATGATCTTTGATTGGTTGCTTTTCATGTTGTTCAGACAGACCTTTGCTGTCTAAGTAGACGTTTGAAAACTGGACTAGAGTTTATACTGATGGTCAAAAGTCTGGCTACATAAGGCTACTCTCCTTATAATAACCACAAACTTACCGATAACAGTTTAGATGACCTCCCAAATTTGAATAATTTGCATATCTTCTGGGAAAAACCCAACCATGGTTAGTCACATGCCAACAGCTGCTTGGGGATTTCAGACAGCAGAACAGTTATTATGAGTGTCCCCAACCTGTGCTGGAATCTCTCTGAGCAGTGCCTCCATAGAGGAGAGCAGGAATAATTAGGCTAGTCTCATCTGGAGAGAACTAAAGGCTTTGTGTGTCTCGTGGCAACAGAGAAGACTAATTATTATTCACGTCCATCCTAATGAAGCTTCAGTTGCTAATTCTGACTTTTTTTTTCTCGTGCTAAAGATGTCAAGAATGACAACATGCTGTTAAATTCTGCATTTACTGCTATATATGCATGAAATCATAGAGAAAATATTTATTTCTCAAGGCACTGAAAGAGTTTTCAGTTATTATTCATTAAAGTATTAATGTTGTTTTAGATGTGTCACCTAAAATGCCTTAAGTGTGATAAAAGGGACAAATCTGTATGATTAAAGCTATAAAATTAATGTTGATAACATAGAGCTGATCATACAGCTGGTATTGGATTAATTCAATATGTAATGATTAAATTTATTTTAAAAACTCTGACATGTTATACAATGAGGGTACATGTTCATATGTCGTATAAGATGTGCACACAAAAATATGCATTTTCCCCAAATCTTTATATTTCACAATCCAACATGGTTATGCAAAACTATATATCATATGAACCAAAGGAAACCCACTTTCATTCTTTTTCATTTTCTGTGTGTGGTTCAGTGCTGGCCTTAAATATTATCTGTGTTATTTAATCAATAGAAAGAATTAACAATATACTTTTTTTCTTTTTCTTTTTTGTCATCAATGCTTTCAGGAATTACATTAATGAGACCGCAGCTGTGGCCACTGTAAACCTATAAATCTGTAAACCTTGTGTTATATCTTGATCTGAAAAACAAAACAAAAAAAGAACAAGGTCTCGATTAAAGAACTTGTTTGGAAACTTTACATTAGATCTGAAACTGTAAAAGACTACAGTGGTGCACAAAAGCATAAAGCAACTAAATAATAATTCCACGTTTTAATTGAAGTATCTGTTGCAATACAGTTAGAACACTATTGCAAAAACATAACTGTTATAATCATGTTAGGCTCTGTTGTAGAAATAATACTGTATATTAATGTTCGTATGTTTACAGAAGGATAGTTATGTTTTAGGTGTTTTATTCAAACTTATTTTTAATGTTTAATAAAAAGGGGGGCAGGGGAGGGCTGTTGGTTTAGAACAGAAAATTGTAAGTTGCACAATTTGAGGTATTCATGTCTATAGCGTGATCACTATAGATTTCAATAGTTAGGGCTAGGGGTTTGTTGAAATCAACAGTAAATATATAAATATGAATAATTGTAATTAATGCCTTAGCAAGCATCAGAATTAAATAAATATTTTTTTATATTTAAGACATTTATCAGATGCTTTTGTCCAGAGCAACTTTATCCATTTGGGGGAAAAAGGAAAAAAGATTTTCCCATTAAACAGATGCATTAATTACAGTGTGTTAAAGTAGATGGTAGTTGATATAGTATGCTCTGACAGACAGCTTCAGGATCCACAATCTGAAGAAAATCTGTTCTTAATTCATTGAGTTATTTTTATTTGAAAATGAAATTTATTAAGCTTATTTTTGCCTGCAGCCACTGTCAGTGGAGTGACTGAGTGCTGGAATATTTCCATCCGACTGTATTGTCTATTAGAAAATCAGGAGAAAAAATACACAGCAAATGGTAATTATGGCTGAAAGTTTGTCCTATTGGATGTATCAAGTCTCATTCTGTCCAGCAGATGTTGTTGGCTCTCTTAATCTATTTCATGATATTTCCAGAGCTGGTGAAGATGGTTTTAGCACATAAAGCCCTAAAACAACTCACTGTTTCTTTTCCTTTCTTTGATTTATACTTTGTCTTCTTTCTGGCCCATGTTTTATACACATATATATTCCGTCGTATTTTAAAATATTATTGCTTTATAAGCCTCTGTCCATTTTTCATTTTGAGAAACCCTTGATATAGAGCCAAGCTTTGTCACTTTGTATTGTGGGCTTTCAGTGTGTTAAGGAAGAGATAGAAACCATAAAGCACTGACTTCAGTGACACAAAATTAGTCAAGTTATTAGGCAACTTGTATAACAATTTTAAGGAGCACAAATCTATTTTTCTCTGATTACCCTGAAAAGTGTAAAAACTGTAGCTCTGTGGCTAAAACATTACTCTGTTTTATTGAGCAACATTGGTTCATCCAAAGATGTGAGATTGGTGTAGGACCAATGGCAGATGGGGGAAACCTGTTTGAAAACAGTTACTTGTGTAATTACATTTGGTTAGTAATGCTTTAATTAAAAACCTTTAAACCAATTCTGTGTATCATCAGTCTGCCATCTTTTTTGACTATGTATTTTGTTTCTCTTTGTAGTTCCACAACCTTCAGGAGCTGCGTCACAGTGCATCTCTGGCCACCAAGGTCTTTGTCCAGAGAGACTACAGTGACGGCACCATCTGCAAATTCCAGACCAAGTTCCCAGCAGAGCTGGACAGCAGGGTGGGTTTCTTCCTCCTGAGTCAGACCCATAGAGGTCATCACAACACAAGAGCATTCACTGACTGCAGGCATTGTCTGACAGCCGAGACAAAAATGCTCCATCCTGCCCATACATATTAAGCAGAAAAAACAAATACAGAGAGAAGTGAGGAATGCAAAAAATGTGTGTGTATTTGTTGTATTGTGTGTAGAGCAAGAGAGGGTAGGGAGCAACTGATGTATCATATAACCATTGTTTATGTTGTTGCGCATCCCATGAGGCATTGCTCATCCTTGTAATCTTTTGAATGCCTTAATATAAAGGGGTCATGTTATGAAAAGTGTTTTTCAAATTGTCCTTGATCTTTTGAAATAAGAGTAAACATATTCTAAATTTCAAGCAGGGTTGTGCACCATTCAAAATTGAATGAAGAATGCCAATTCAATTCCAGATCAGTTCCTGAAATTTGGATTGAATTTGAATTAAGGTAGCAAAAGGGATGTAGAATTGCAATTTGAATTTGAATTTAAGGAAGTAGAATTAAAATGGAATGAAATTCAAAGAAATTCATATGACTATTTTAAGTTTTCTTAACTTCTTAATAAAACATTTTATTTTTCAGTATAACATGACACATATTATCATATGCATGACAAATGGGGTATTTCCAAAAACATTTCACTGTAAAGATTGTTCTTATATTAAGTAAACAATGCTGAAAAAACACTGAAAGATTTACTTGATTATTGTAGTTTGGGCTTAGCAACTTTAAGAAAGGCAAGTAATGCATCTCAGTGCAGCTTTTCTATTACAACAAGTGTTGATATGATGAGTAAACTTGTGATATTATTGGTTTAAGACAGCAAGCGCTTCGCTGTACATGAAATATATATTTATAGATATGTGCATGAGATGCTCAGAATACTGAACAGTTTAAAACCATGCAAGTAAAGGTAGCAATTGTCAGGACTATGTTGACAGTTCAAGAAATCTTCTTAAAGATATTTAATTTAAATGTGTAATTTTTAAATATGCAAAATTAATATGTAATATGTACATCTAATATGTAAAAGTCATGGCAGGTTGACATTCTAAGTTCAAATAACAAAGTAGTTTTTAAGTAGATTAATTCTAATTTAAAGAATTAAGAGTTCCTCCTCCTCTGCAGTCAGCAGCGATGGAGTGGCAGACGCGCTGTCGTGACAGGTCACGCTCAGAGGAGAGTGGAGACTCCACCCCCAGGTGGTCCAGCTGGTTTGGAGTCGATTCGGTCAAGCGCAGGTAGGCCTGTTCACTTCCCGGGAATCCTCCCACTGCCCGCTCTGAAACGCCCTGTCCAAGGCTTCCCTCGGCACAGATGTGCTGGCACACAGCTGGCCCCGGGGGCCGCGCTAGTATGCGTTCCCCCCAGTGAGCCTACTTGCACAGACCCTGTGCAAGGTCAGGGAGGTCGAGGAGCAGGTCATCCTAGTGGCCCTACTGGCCCACCCAGACTTGGGTCTCAGCCCTCACATTCCTCACGACAGCCCCTCCCTGGTAAATTCTCTTCTCTCAGGGATGGGGCACCATCTGGCACCCAAGGCCAGACCTCTGGAATGTTCAGTCTGGCCCTTGGACGGGACGCGGAAGACCTAAGTGGCCTACCACCCGCAGTGGTAGACACGATCACTCAAGCTAGGACTCCCTCTACGAGGCGCCTGTATGCCTTGCAGTGGCGTCTGTTCGCTAAGTGGTGTACTTCCCGACGCGAAGACCCCCAGAGGTGCGCAGTTAGGTCGGTGCTTTCCTTCCTGCAGGAGAGGCTGGTGGGGCGGCTGTCCCCCCCCATCTTGAGGGTGTATGTGGCCGCTATGGCGGTGCACCACAATACAGTTGATGGTAGGTCTCTCGGGAAGTACAGCCTGATCATCAGGTTCCTTAGAGGCGCAAGGAGGCTGAGTCTTCCCAGACCGTGCCTCGTTCCCTCATGGGATCTCTCCGTGGTCCAGCGGGGAGCACCATTTGAGCCCTGGAGTCAGTTGAGCTAAAAGCAGTCTCTTGAAGACTGCCCTCCTGACTGAGCACACCTCCATCAAGAGGGTAGGGGACCTGCAGGTGTTCTCTGTCAGCGACACGTGCCTGGAGTTCGGTCCGGAATACTCTCACGTGGTCCTGAAGCCCCGACCGAGCTATATGCCCAAGGTTCCCACGACCCCGTTTAGGGTGGTGAACCTGCAAGCGAAGCTGCCCCAGGAGGAGGCAGACTCAACCTTTTCATTGCTGTGTCCAGAGTGTGCTTTGCGCATCTACTTGGATTGCACGCAGAGCTTTAGATGCTCTGAGCAGCTCTTTGTCTGCTTCGGAGGACAGCGGAATGGGAGCGCTGTCTCCAAACAGAGGATCGCCCTCTGGGTCGTTGACGCCATTGCTTTGGCATACCACGCCCAGGACATGCCACCCCCCATGGGGCTTCAGGCACACTCCACCAGGAGTGTGGTGGCCTCCTGGGCCCCGACCAATGGTGCCTCTTTGGCAGACATCGGTAGAGCAGCAGGCTGGGCAACACCCAATACCTTCATGAGGTTCCTCAATCTCCAGGTTGAGCCAGTTCGTCCCGTGTGTTGTCAGGTATGAACAGGCTGGGTGTACCGCTTGCGTATAGCGCTTTTCCCCTCCTGGAGGGGGAGACATGCGCTTTTTACTCCCCAGCAGTGTTCACGAGACTGTCCTTCCTCCTTAGCCCTGTGGCAGGCAGATTCATGTAAGAAATTTGATGCCGGCCCAGTACATGTGCTAATAGGCCCTGTACTGGGGTAGGTGCTCCACATGCACTGGTTGCCTGTATGTAACCCCGTGTGATGTATCTTCCACGAGACGGTTTCCCCATTGGTAAACTCACGGCTTCCATGGGCAGAGTCCCCTCTGCCACCGGTCACCATGTTGTAGAGCTCCATCCCCTCTGGGTAGAACCTACCTCGGTAATTCTCCAGATGCGACACTGCCGACAAGATTCAGTAAGACCATGTGACGTATTTCCACACAATTGCCTCCCCTTCGGGCAGGATGTGGTCTCCGCGGTGTCTTCCCCTTGGGAATGGACACCCCCCTGAAGCGGACACTTATGGTCCCCAGCTGAATGATTTCCATTCTTTTTTAGGGAGAAAAAAGAAGAGAAGAGGCCACGGCTGGGGCAGCCTGTCCCCATTTTGGGCAGTCGACTTGTCCCTGAGGTGCGGGGGACCGTATGACGCTCGTAGGAGCATTAGGGGAGGTTACGTGATGGCCGGGTGCACTGGCTACGGGGCATGCAATGGATTGCCCGTCTCATACCGCCAGTCCACGTAACACAGTTCAGCTAGTTGTGGCATTTCGTATAGGGACCCCTAGTGTCACTACATCAACACAACGTCGAGTGAGTGACAGATAGGGAACGTCCTGGTTACTTTTGTAACCTCCGTTCCCTGATGGAGGGAACGAGATGTTGTGTCCCTCCCGCCACAACACTGAACTACCCGCTGAAATGGCCAGAACCCTGTCTCGGCTCCTCAGCACAAAACCTGAATGAGTGGTTGAGAGCCAGCTCCTTTTATACCCGTATGTCCGGGGGAGTAGCATGCAAATTCCACTCGCCAATTCCCATTGGCCTTTTCTCAAAGATCAGAGATGTTTGGGGTTCCCAAGGGCAACCCCTAGTGTCACTACATCGACACGACATCTCATTCCCTCCATCAGGGAATAGAGGGTACGAAAGTAACCAGGACGTTTTCTAAACCTTGTTGTAGAGCGATTAATTTCATATATTTAAAAAATATTGTACTGTATTTCTAGGGATTTCCTAGAAAAAGTGAGCAGACCCACATTTTCACAGAAGAAAGTAACAGAAAGTGCTTGAGAGGCTCCCCTGTACAGTATCTGAACAGTGTTGCAATATTCAAAGAAAATATTTCTTCTTGTATGAAGATTTTAATTTGGAGTTTAAAGGGATAGTTCACACAAAATTGAAAATTCTCTCATGATTTACTCACCCTCCTGGCATCCCAGATGTGTATGACTTTCTTCTGCAAAAAAAGAAATTAAGATTTTTAGAAGAATATTTCAGCTCTGTTGGTCCATACAGTGCAAGTGAATGGGTGCCAAAATGTTTAAGCTCCAAAATCCACATAAAGGGAGAAGAAAAGTAATCCATATGACTCCAGTGGTTAAATCCATATCTTCAGACACGATATGATAGATGTGGGTGAGAAACAGATCAATATTTAAGACCTACAGAGCTTAAATATTCTTCTAAAAGTCTTTGTGTTATGCAGATTACGACAGTCATACACATCTGGGATGGCATGAGGGTGAGTAAATGATGAGAGAATTTAAATTTTTGAATGAACTATCCCTTTAAGTCTCAAGTCAACTTTTGCAAAGTAAGTGCAACTCGAGCAGTCTGAATATGTGGTTTAGAAAATTAGACTATAAAACACCCATAGAATATTGTCCTGGGCCCTGTGAATTTACAGTAAGTGACAGCCTTGCTTCAGAGTGAAAGTGTTCTTACAGAAGTGAGAGTGAATGGCACGATCAAAGAGAGTATTCAATAGAGGGGGTACTCTATTTCTGTTAGTGTAAAAGCCTCACATTGTTGTAACTGAATACTGTGTGCAGATTGAGAGGAGTCTGTTCGAGGAAACTGTGAAGACACTCAACATATATTATGCAGAAGCTGAAAAGATTGGTGGCCAGTCCTGCTTGGAAGGCTGCCTGGCTTGTGCTACGGCCTATATCATCTTCCTGTGCATGGAGACACGCTATGAAAAGGTACTGAGATATAGTCTTCTCTTGATTAATTTACAAAGCAGTAAACATTCATCACAAAGTCAGTTCTGAGATCTATGCTTGAGAACAGATTCTGGCCCATGGATGGCTTTGACGATCAAAGATGAGCATTCAGACCTGGTCACCCAAGAATTCTCAAAGAATCTAAACATTTGAAAGTGCATTTTGATGTGCCGGCCCATTCAAAATCTGACCACACACATTCAGAGTAGCAGATGGAAATCATTTTGGAACAGCAGTCAAATGAAGTTGAGATAAGGTTTGATATGCATGGATATGCCGTACTTAGACAATGGTTTCCTTCAAGTGTGCACCTGTTCTCCTGTAGGCATATCTGACCGAATCATAACATGGCATTCTGTGCTGTGGTACACTTCCAAAAGGCAACTAATTACTCTTCACAGGTGTGCTCCACCTGAGATAAAACACGTAAAGCTGAAAGTGCCTGCCAGTTCTCTGTTTCTTGTTCCACGTTTATCTTCATGCTTTAGCATGTTTGAAAAATTATGATGTTGAATTTAAGGTCACATTAGGTCAGAAAGCACAATGCCCAATGATTTTTAACCAAGTTTATTTAAAGTGCATTTACAAAAGAATAATTAGTATCTTTGATTATTACATTTATAATTAAGTATTGTAGGGGGAAAGTGTTTCTCTATAATGCTGTAAGATGAAATTTCCCCTTCACATGTCTAATGGTCAGTGTTGTATAAAGTATCCATTAGTCATACTTAAAGGTGCACTCATTAACTCTTTTGTTTGTCATTTTTGACTTACAGTGACACCTAGCTGTGTGAATGCAGTGTCATTCAAAATCAATAGTTTTTAGTTACAGAGGCCATTGCAGAAATTCACTATTCAGTCAACCATGATTATTTTACTTCAAGTGTGAAAGTGTCCAATAATGTGGTGGCTACTGAGATTATGCAAGTAGTATTCAGCTGGTCATGTGATCTCAACATGGCAGCCCCCATGAGGGAACCCTCTCCATGTAGCATTGACATCATCAATACGACTCCAGCAGTTAAATTAATGTCTTCTAAAGCAATACGATCACTTTTGGTTTGAAAAAGATCAATATTTAAATACTTTTTAACTATAATCCAACATGAGGTTAAGCTTTATGAGAGGGTTTAGACCAAGCGGACTCTCGTGTGACATACTCACGTTGCCATTATACTGACGTAATCTCATGTTCTCCACTCAGATGAGACATCCAGGATAAGCAAACAAACGCACCATTGTGAGTAAAGAAACAGATAAATACAGATCAAAACCAAAACCAACCAAGCTACTGTACAGCGTTCCTCCTTTTCACTTGTAAACAGTGCTGCTCTTCCAGCTTAAATATGTTTATTTTTTTGCACCAAAGCGATCGTGTCACTTTAGAAGATATTAATTTAACAGCTGATGTTGTATGGTTGACATTTATGCTGACTGTCTGTGATTTTTGTAGCTTCAAAAGAGAAATCTCAATTCACCTGCATTTTAAGGACCTACTGAGCTAAGATATTTTTCTTTTTGTCTAAAAATGAGTTTTGTTAAAGAAAGAAAGTCATACACACCTGAGATTTCAAGTGGGTGAGTAAATAATGAGAGAATTTTCATTTTACTATCCCTTTAATTTTGTTGCACTGGTGCTAAAAAAGCAAAAAAGTGAAAAAAAGAGAAAGAAATAAGAAATTGAAAAATAGGCGTATTCTTTCCTACTAAAAATCACTTGAAAGCACATTGCATCGCAATTACGACTTCTGAACTCATAAGCACAAACTTCCCAGTAGGACTTAAATGCAGCATAAACTGCAACATAACTGAACTGAAATACTCTTTATACAGGTTATGTCCTGAAAAGGTGTGGATTTGACATATGATTGATATGAAGAAAAAAAAAAAAAACAGTCCATAACAAATTGAAACATTGAAGGAAGGTGATATTTAGAATGAGCCCTATTTAATGACCAGATCAGAGACTTGTGGATGGGCTCTTTTCATGTGGGCCAGTAAGCAACCACCTGGTAACCACCCACCCTAGCAACTGCATAGCAATGTGCTACTAACATCGAGAACAACATAGCAACAGCAAAGCAACAACATAGCAACAAACTGTTGGTTGAAAGGGTCGAGAGAATTTTATCGGAGTAAAAGTAAAATTACCTTTCTCTTCAAAATGTAGTGAAGTAAAAGTGAAAATCAACAGAAATATGTATATTCAAGTAAAGTACAACTATTCAAAAACTGTACTTAAGTACAGTAACAAAGAATTTGTACTTCATTTCTATGCAACTCTGCTAAATGTGGTCAGCCAATCAAGTTGCACATTCCACAAATCATTTGCTTTAAAGGCTTAATTCACCAATTCATGTCGCTCAAAACACTGCAAAAAAAAAAAATATTTTAATAAACAGAAATTTTGTTGTCAAAGCCCCTTTGAGGACAGGCTGGGAATTCCCTCACAACAAGTGTTGCGTTCTGTCTCAATTATTTTGGGTTCCCTCGCAATAAATAGCCATAGTAATATTGTAGTAATCAAGACTGTAGTTATCATGTTTTTTGGCAGAAACCATGGTTTTACTTTAGTAACATTGTAGACTGTAGTAACCATGTTTTTTTTTTTTGGGGGGGGGGGGGGGGGGGCATGGTTTAGATACAATTAACCATGGTTTTACTATTATAATATTGTACTATTATAATATTGCAGTCTAGTGATTACTGTGGTTTTACTACAAATACCATGGTTACTATAGTATTATTGTGTTTGCTCTATAGGCTATGTGTAGCCTCCGATAGAAGTTAAGCCATCTCTCTATTAAAACTTTATTCACAAATAAATTATTACACCTTTATTATTGTAACTGTTATATTGCATATTTCTGAATATTATTTTCAAGTTCAATAAAGTATATTTCATATCCATCATTACTGAATCATCCTTTTGTGTTTTTATATTAAATTCATATGGTTTGCATAGACCTACTGAGGCTTTAGATAGTACTATAAAAATGTAATGTTTTCAATTGAACTCATATTAGCCATTTCACAAGTTTCACCTCTTGAATTGGTAGGCTATGTGTAGCACAATACAAATATTAATATGTATTGTGTAGAGAATTAAGACACTTGAATAATTCTATTAAAATATGTAAATAAGAGTGTTATCTTCCTCAAAATAAGTTATATATTGGTTATAAATGTTTAAACAAACAACATAATATCAACATGAAAATGGCACGCAATGACTTCTGATCTGCAGGTAAATATCTCAGACCCCGAGTGACCACAGACAAAGCATGTGACCTCAAACCATGAGATTCATCTGCCAGAAGAGCAGTGCCGAACCACAACTCATGTGAAATGTTCCTCCGCAAGTTGCTTACAATGTTATGTTTCAAAAACAGATGTCGCTAGAGAGCTCAAGTGTACATTGCTTGCCTTGGAGTATGCTACATGTAGACTAACATCTTAAACCATATAATGAAACAAATTTTCAGATGTGAAGACATGCAGAAAATAAAACTTTTCAGAAAACAGACAGACAGCTGGTCATTTACCTCCATACAAAAATTTCTAATAATCTTATTTCTAATCATGTTTTGCAGTGAACACAAAAGGATATAACTAGTAAAATGGCCTGCTCTTGCATACAACTGATGTGTATTGTGATTGCTGGCTATCAAGCTGCAGTTTTGTTTGGTTTTCAAAAATTGCATACCAGATCAGGACATGAACATAGCTCTGCTTGCACACAAAATGAAAACTTTAAAGTTCCTAATTTGTTTTTATGATAATTCTTTATATACGGTTTAATTGCCTCCATTTATGAACATACATATAGTAACCTACTTTACATAGTTTTAGCATTGCCAGTTAAGCATGTATTTCATTTATTTATTTATTTGTTTATCTTGCCTAGGGAACCAAGTGAGCCAGGGCAGTTCGCCACTGGTGCCCCCTCAAACAAATCAAATGAATGACGCCCCTGCATCAGGTCTTTGCAGAGAGTTGTTTGTAAACTCTAGATTGTAAATATGCCCACCTTAATGGCAAACTCTGATAAACTGCACCCACCCAAGATGTGCATCATTGTTTGCAGCACCAGCTGTCAGGAGGCCACACATGAGTGGACATGGATGAGTTCCCTCACCCTGCAGGCTACAGCTAGATAAGCATCTTCCTCATCAAAGACGAGTGATTGCACACACAAGTCAGGGCAGCAAAGACAAAGATTTAGAGTTAGCTGCACTTTGTCACAAGTCAAGGCTTAAGACTGTAAATCACACAATGACCTTTCCTTCTGTAGAGCAGCCGTTCTCAACCTTTGGTTTCAATACAATTTTATAATAAAAATACTAAATCTAAGAAATGAAGGCATACATATGTTATTAATGCACACTTACAGGCGTCAATAATGTGGCATGCAAATAGAGTGCACCTCTAAAAAAAAAGCCTGTAAAAAGTAAATTTGGAGTTTTGTAGCTTTTAGTCCATGTCTTTTAGTTTTGAGGTCATTTACAGTACTGTGTATGCAAGGGTACTGCTAAACGTGGCCTTGGTTCCAAAATATTTTTTCTCATTCATTTTTAATTTGTATTTGTTGTGCTGTATAGGCTACTTTACCTTTCTTGTGCTATAATTAAAACAAAATAAATAAAAAAAAAAAAACGAAAGAAAGAAAGTGCAACCCAGTGGCTCATTTTGCAACGGGATACTACTATACTACAGTACTCTTACTATTTCTGCAATATAGATACGAAAAGGACCAGACAGAATGGCACAAAGAGCACCAGCTCTATATGGGTGATAGTAAGAAAAATATAATTGTATATATATATTTATTTATTTATATATTGTATTTACAGGTGCATCTCAATAAATTAGAATGTTGTGGAAAAGTTCATTTATTTCAGTAATTCAACTCAAATTGTGAAACTCGTGTATTAAATAAATTCATTGCACACAGACTGAAGTAGTTTAAGTCTTTGGTTCTTTTAATTGTGATGATTTTAGCTCACATTTAACAAAAACCCACCAATTCACTATCTCAAAAAATTAGAATATGGTGACATACCAATCAGCTAATCAACTCAAAACACCTGCAAAGGTTTCCTGAGCCTTCAAAATGGTCTCTCAGTTTGGTTCACTAGGCTACACAATCATGGGGAAGACTGCTGATCTGACAGTTGTCCAGAAGACAATCATTGACACCCTTCACAAGGAGGGTAAGCCACAAACATTCATTGCCAAAGAAGCTGGCTGTTCACAGAGTGCTGTATCCAAGCATGTTAACAGAAAGTTGAGTGGAAGGAAAAAGTGTGGAAGAAAAAGATGCACAACCAACCGAGAGAACTGCAGCCTTATGATTGTCAAGCAAAATCAATTCAAGAATTTGGTTGAACTTCACAAGGAATGGACTGAGGCTGGGGTCAAGGCATCAAGAGCCACCACACACAGACATGTTGTCGTATTCCTCTTGTTAAGCCACTCCTGAACCACAGACAACGTCAGAGGCATCTTACCTGGGCTAAGGAGAAGAAGAACTGGACTGTTGCCCAGTGGTCCAAAGTCCTCTTTTCAGATGAGAGCAAGTTTTGTATTTCATTTGGAAACCAAGGTCCTAGAGTCTGGAGGAAGGGTGGAGAAGCTCATAGCCCAAGTTGCTTGAAGTCCAGTGTTAAGTTTCCACAGTCTGTGATGATTTGGGGTGCAATGTCATCTGCTGGTGTTGGTCCATTGTGTTTTTTGAAAACCAAAGTCACTGCACCCGTTTACCAAGAACTTTTGGAGCACTTCATGCTTCCTTCTGCTGACCAGCTTTTTAAAGATGCTGATTTCATTTTCCAGCAGGATTTGGCACCTGCCCACACTGCCAAAAGCACCAAAAGTTGGTTAAATGGCCATGGTGTTGGTGTGCTTGACTGGCCAGCAAACTCACCAGACCTGAACCCCATAGAGAATCTATGGGGTATTGTCAAGAGGAAAATGAGAAACAAGAGACCAAAAAATGCAGATGAGCTGAAGGCCACTGTCAAAGAAACCTGGGCTTCCATACCACCTCAGCAGTGCCACAAACTGATCACCTCCATGCCACACCGAATTGAGGCAGTAATTAAAGCAAAAGGAGCCCCTACCAAGTATTGAGTACATATACAGTAAATGAACATACTTTCCAGAAGGCCAACAATTCAATTTTTATTGGTCTTATGATGTATTCTAATTTTTTGAGATAGTGAATTGGTGGGTTTTTGTTAAATGTGAGCCAAAATCATCACAATTAAAAGAATCAAAGACTTAAACTACTTCAGTCTGTGTGCATTGAATTTATTTAATACACGAGTTTCACAATTTGAGTTGAATTACTGAAATAAATGAACTTTTCCACGACATTCTAATTTATTGAGATGCACCTGTATATTTATATGTATGTATAGATAGATAGATAGATAGATAGAGGTGCTGTTGCGTTCGCCTCTGTATGTCATTACTCATTCTGAAGTTTGTTCATGGCCACTGAACTCTGAACAGATCGGTTTTCTTGCCCCTCTCACAAACATCTCATCCTCTTTCACAACCGGTTCTGTAGAGTGGAAAGCAAAGCGAAGAAGTGATGCACAGTTTCACCCCGCTGGGGTTGAGAAACACAGGCAGCCTTTTTAATGCCCACTTGAAAAGTCAAATCAAATAAACCAGAGTTATCTAAATAAACTCATATCTGCTGTTTTCAAAAATGGTCCTGGCAATTTACAGCACAAGAGTGTACCTCAGTCTACAGGCACACACTCATACTGAATGCCATTAAGATTGTATGGAAAGTTAGCTATAGCAAAATAATGAATTGGGTGATTAATGTTCATAAACCATTTTACTTCCATAATCTGACGTATTTCCAAATGAAACAGATTACTGAACCAGAAATTTTTTTAGGATGGGACACAACAGAATGGAGCCAGGTGGTTGGAAGGGAGATGTTGAAAAAGTAAGAGGGCTGTTAAGAAAAAAAAAGAAGAAAAAAAAAAAAAAAAAGTCTACTGATTTGAAACATTTACTCAAATACTGTATAATAAAAAGAAATTGTGATTTATATTTTGATTGCAAACAATTTCATTTTTGTCAGAACACATGGCTACTTTTAAATGTCTGTCAATGGAGAAACATGCTTTTTGTACACATAATGGTGTAGTTATAGCCAGACTGTTTGCAATATGAATTTGGCGACAGTAGGTCGAAAAATGGACACAGCTGAAATCGATCTGTTTACACTAAAATTCTAATCACTACCCCCAGTGGCCAAAGCTGGAAGTGTTTTCTAACGTACAGGCAAATAAAAGCTCCAGTTTTTAAGTGAAAGCTCCACAGAGTTTCGCCAAAAGCAAGTTAGAGTTATTTTTAGTTTTAAATGATGTAATACAGTCAACAGAAATTAATATTTAATTAACTGTACCCCCTAACCAAAACCGCTTCTCAGTCGATTTCAGGGTACATGAACATTTGGAAGCAATATGTTGATTTCCTATATTGAAGATCATGTTGTTATGGTATCTACCAGTAGGGGATAACTGCCAAAGTTGACCTGCCAAACCTTCACTTCCTGGCTTGGTGACATCAGCAAAAAAGTTGTTTCAGAGGTGGAGAGTCAATTTATTTTGATAAAGGATGTTTTACGAAAACAAACATTCAGAGTAACATGCACCAATGAATCATCTACAGTTAAGAACTGGACCGAATATAAAAACTTTTGATTAGAAGTTGACTTTCATGCACAGCTATGAGCTATTTGCTCTGTTTGTCCTCCTCGCATCTGTCTCTTTTCTAACCCTCACAGATACTGAAAAAGATCGGCATGTATATCCAGGAACAGAACGAAAAGATCTATACACCTAGAGGTTTGCTCCTCACCGACCCCATCGAGCGGGGCATGAGAGTGGTATCCTTTGCAAACAGCCCAGGATGGTTTTCTGTCTTACATTATTTCTGTCTTTAAGCAGTGGTTGGCACCAGTTTGAAGAACAGAGCAAGTGAACTTTCAACTTTGCTCTCTTTGAGTTATCTTTTTGTTTACTGAAGAGGCTTCTATTTTTGTCATTTGTAGTGAAGGTATTTTCCTATGGCCATGTTTTCTATTTGCTTATGGTATTCTAGAAAAAGCATGATGGTTTATATTTGGTTTGGCAAAGAATTAACACTGTTGTAATTGTTTAGCTCCTGTTCTTTCTAAAATGGGAGGTCACATTAAATGAAAGGCTCTTTAATGAAAGTCACATAACATACAGAGAACATCACATCACCTTCAATCGTTCAACTGAGGTGACTCCTTGGCTACGTTCACACCGCAGCTGAAGGTGGCCCAAATCTGTTTTTTTCACTCACATGTGACACAGATTTGTTAATTGGATGATCGTGTGAACAGCCAAAAGCGCTTTAAATCTGACATTTTAAAATATGATCTGGGCCAGTTTCATATGTGGAAATTTTTCCAATGTGTCTTCGATGTGAACAGCCAGGTTAGATTCAATGTGATATTTACATGAATCTATTTACATACCTCAACGTTCGTCATTTGCCCGCTTGATTTCCAGTGTATATACGCCTGTTGTATTTAAAAACTTTTAAGTGCAAGTCATATCTGTCTAGTTAATGCATTCAGTTTTTTTTTTTTTTTTTTTAAGAATAGCAAATAAAAGTATAGGTTTCAACAGTTGGGTTCAGTGATTTATTTGGATTGCACATTAAATATGTGTAATGAAAAGATACAAATGCAAATTTATATAATGGCATTCTTTGCTTGTGTCACTCGCTCAGAAAACACAGTTTCTATATTTCTCAAACTGTATCAAAAGTTGAATGCAAGTCAGTCAATGGAAATATGAAATAAAGATAACTCGTCTTACCTTACATGTACTGTATGTAATGCCATTTTTCCACTATACGAAGGCAAATGACTACATAAAAATACTTTACCCATCAACGGTCTTTCTCCAAAGAAAAAAGCAGATTTTTACAGTTTCAGAAGGTTAATATCAAGTTTATGAAGTTGTTACTGTAAATTTAACATATATATTTTTACTTTTTTATAGTACCATCATGGTCATGTAAATTACAACAGTTTTAAACTGTTAAATTTACAGGTTGTTCTGTAAAGTTGTTTACATTTTTACTGTATTTTTTACATAAGTATTCTGGCAACCACATCTGCCAGTTTTTTTTTTGTTGTTTTTTTTTTAAACAACAGGATTTTTTTTCAGTGTAGGCATGTGTTCTATCTGCGTTAAAAATGGATAATTAAATGTTTTATTAAAATGTAATTCATTATTCATACTACAATTGTTAGGAAGGCAACACACACAGATGGACAGTGAACCCAGATGCAGGAACTTTATTGAAATGCAGGTGAGTACAGTAGTAAATGAACTTAACTGGCACAGAGTAATGAAGTTAGTTGAGGACAATTGCTGATGAAATGGGTGGTGAGAGCATGAGGATAACATAACACTACTTTAGAAGAGCAGTGAGATCTGTATAATACTAATGGAGACTGTTCTTGATTGCTGGTGAAATTGTGTGTAGGTGCAGGTGATTAGAAGCTCAGGGAGAGTGATTGGAGTGTGGATGGAAAGGAAGAGTCTGGTGGAGGAGTGACAATAATGATGAACATGGCGGAGTTTGTTCATGCTCAAGGAGTGCTACACGCATGTGGCTCAGTTTAGGAGTGTCGGCTGTTCAGGCCAGTGTCTGATATGGGTTACATCTAAAATGTCATGTGAACAATCTAACAAAACTAAAAACTAAAAAATCAGATTTGAGCAAAAAATCAGATCTGGGCCACATTCAGCTGTGGTGTGAACATAGCCCTTGAAATGTTCATATAGAGCAGAAAGGAAAATCTGCCTTATTTGTAGGCACTTCTTCCCATTTTCTTGTTTGATGTTTGTAGCTAGGAAACTCTGTGAAACTGAAAAGCATCTGAGGCCAGAGCTGATTAGAAACACTTCATTTCTGTGGTTAAAGTATAATTACAAAAGAAAGGAAAGATTGTCAAGAAAACTGCTTAAAGCAGGTTAAAGGACTGAACTGTTTGACAGTTGGAGTTTGAAATCATCAACATTCCGAGCCAGACTCGGAACATTCATCAGAATAGTGGAATTTTGATTGCCCGCTCCAGGAAAACCTTGTTTGATTGGTTAGAAAATAAAATCTTAAGTAAGAACAGGCTGAAGGACTGTGCCAAGATTGGTGGACATAACTTGAAAGTAGTTGCAGTCAGAAATGTTCAATGGAAGTCTATAGGATTTTTTTCTAGGAACTAGAAAACCTCATGATATTTGTCATGATGTGACCCCTTTAACAATTCATATTCATATAAAAGTTAAGGAAAGAAAATAGCATTACAAAATAATATGTAAATAGATTTACACATTCTCAAGTCTGTTCCGAACATGACTTGAGAAATGATGCATCGCAACATTGCAATCACCCAACATCATCATGTTTGTATTATAGTCAGAGTCATGTATTAATATGGATGCAGGCTAAGTTGTCAGATCACTTCCATTGTGATTTGGGTGAACACTGCCGCATGACCTAAAGAGTACAAATAACCCGAAAGGCGTAAAACCAATTCACATCGAACACCTAAATACAACATTCCAACATTACCCTAGTGCAAGGTTGTTATTAAGTTGACATTAAAGTTAAACTACATACAAAATGTCTTTAGAAGCCTAACTGTTTCCAAGCAACTCTCATAATGAGGTGGGAAATGTTGCTGCATTGCTGATGTCAGTGCTTTTGATGTCTGGCTGAATACTTGTCATTTTACTAAGATTAGGCTCAACACACAGCCGTACCCCAAATGCCTACTAGTTTGCCATGACAACCTGTTCCCTTTTTGATTATTATTTTGCTTTGAAATATTTCTTCTTTTCAGAATGTTTAGTATGTAATGTATTTCAGAATGCTTGAGGCTGCACTTAGGGGAAACCCTGATGTAGAAAGGTCTGGGTGTGTTCCCTTGCTCTTGACGTTAAATATTTATATGTCTGACACAACACTGGTCCATAGTCTTCAGGTACTGTGCTGTATGACATTAAGCACAAACTCAAAACAGCATCCAGGAACATATTATACTTTGGATACCACAATTTTGGGTGAGTTCTTTTGGGAAATGAAAATCTATCCAGTAGACCATCAAGCATGCTTGGCAGTGCTATTCCCCATTCTTCCCATTGACTACAGGTCCAGCTGGCTTTGGCAGCCCGATCTTCAGCTCACAGACCTGCAAAATCCAACCAGCAGTCACTTCAGGTCAATGGGCAAACAATAGCTGCCATTCAGTATCTTTCACACTTACTACTTGTATCAGGGACGTGCACAGACTTTTTGAGGGGCAGGGGCTCTAAACCTTTAGAGGGGCAGTCGCTTCAAAATTGTCAGTTGACGGGGTGGGGTTTGGGGATTGCGTGTTCGCAGTCTCAAATTCTTTTATGCTATAATGATTTTTTTTTTTTTTTTTTAGCCCTTTGTTACATTTTAAAGCTTAACTAAACACATTAATGACACTTTCATCATTGGAGTAGGTAGGCCTGTTAAAGTATAAAAATGTTATGCTTAATAGCGTGATTAGTCATAAAATTCTATTGAATTATTTTGTATTCATAATTATTTTCCCTAATATGCTAAAGACAAAAATATTAATGTTGGGATAATTTGCACTATACTGAACAATATAAAAAAACAACCAAACAAACAAAAAACAAAAAAACACCTTGGGTGTTTCACTGGTTCAAAAACGTAATTGTGGATAAGAAATAAATGTGCAATGCATTGTGTTGAACAAAAGAATGCACAACTGTAATACAATTTAAAATATTTTCCAAACACTTTTTTGTATTTATAGACTACAAGGTTTTGGGTATTTTAGGTTTGGTTCATAGAAAATAAAAAATCATTCTGTTGTTTTGTTAATTATTAAGCCAATATGAATAAAAGATAATATGTCTGACTTTATGCAAACTAACACAGACGGTAAGTAGACTGTTGATTAGACATAATAGATTTGCTTATCATCACGGGAACATTTACTGAACCAACCAATAATTGAAATATAAATAACATATGTCATCTATACCTGCAGATAAGTCTGATCTTTAAACCATGCCAGCTCACAGAAATAAAAACATAATGGCATGTAACACAAATGGACATTGCGAGTAAAGGTGCAGTGTGGGCCTATAAGTGTATTCTCCAAATATTGCAAAATATGCATACTATATTGTAATTGGGAGGAAAAGAACAACTAAAATAAATAACAAAACTTATTTTGCTTATATAGATGCGCACAATTATGAATAATGAGTCAGATATCTGAACCAAACTTTCTTAATTTAAAGTGCGTTTATTCCCTCAGTCATACGCCACGCTTCTGTCGCGAGAGTGCGCATGTAATCTGAGATGGCCTCTGTAACTCATTGGGTATTATTAAAGTCATTATAATGGATTATTATATTCTGTAATCGATGCATCAGAGTTTCAGCATAATGTTGATGCATTTTTACACCCTTACATACTATTATTAAGCTTAAAAAAGTTATTTCATTTGGCTGTGCAAGCTTTCATTTTGGGTTGCACACCCTGGAACACCTCGGAGGGGCACCTCAGAAAAAAGGTAGGGACTCAAGCCCTAAGGTCCACCCCCTCTGTGCTTGACTAGTATTTCATAACAGAGTTTGGGTTTAACAAACAGGAAAATTGGTGTATTGAATGAAAGATTGCAGTGTTTAACCCTTGACTGTGACTGTCCAGATCGAGATCTCCATCTTTGAAGACAGTGGTTCCAGCAGCTCAAGCTCCAGCGGAAGTTCTCCGTCCAGTGCCACAGCTCAATGACTGGAGGAGCAGCACCAGGGTTACGGGTACAGAGTGGCCAGTACGCTCCCCAAAATCCGCATGTTGAAACATGAGAGCACCAGATTTTAACAAAAGAAAGTAAGAGCGGATGTACAGCTCACTTGCTCTCTTCTTCCAAACAACAAATGCAAAGCCAGGAGCTTTAACTCACACACTTCCCATTCCCTCCTCTCATTTCCTTTATTTCAGCCTCCTCTGCATTTCCATTAGTGACAGAAAAATCTCCGCACCGAGTTCATCAGACACCCTCATTGCTGAGATAATAAGAGTTAGCAGATGGGTATGATGGACAGGGTGCCGACTTTACTACAGATTTACTTTACTGCAGAAACCCAGTGAGCTGCCGAGCTGCCTACTGCCTACAGTACGTAGGAAGCTGCCTTCTAGGCCATCTTCATAATGGCCATGTAACCTTATAAAGGACTGATTTGGAACACTACATACGTAGATAGCAACTCCACACACATTACAGACTGACTCACAATTGATTTCAATAAAGTTTGGTGTTAGCATGTTGCTAAGCTGACAGTGCAATACTCTAATAAGCATAAATACTGTATGACTTATAAAAAAAAAGTCAGTTTTTAAATATACTATTTTATTGATGCTTTTGATAGAAAATCTGTACAAACAATCAGAAATACAAGAAATAATAATAAACACACCATGTGTATGTTGCAAAAGAGACAACAATCAGTGCTGAGGAGAGGCCATGAACATACAACATTTCTCATCCATTTGTTAGTTCTACATTGTGCCAACAGCCACTGGCACGCATTAAAAAGCTGTCTGTTTATCAATATCAATTTTACATCAGCAGTGGCTTGTTTAATACTGATATCATTAATACTAAATAAAAGTAATCAATTCCAATGTATTGAATAAAATTGTTTATATTGTTGGTCACTTTATAACAAGGTTGTATTCATTAACTTTAGTTAACTACATCAGTTAACTACAGTACATTAGTTAACACAAATTTACAATGAACAATATTGAACTTTTCAGCACTCATTAATCTTGGTTAATGTTAACTTCAACATATATTAATACATTTTATAAAAATAAAAGTTGTACAGTATATGTTAACATTAGTTAATGCATTATTAACTGCAATTATTTTTTAACTTGTTAGGTATTTAAGTATTTTTAATAATTCACATTAACTAAGACAAAAAATTGCTTTAATTTTTGTTTATTGTTAGTTTCTGATAATGTATTTACTTGCTATATGCTAATGAATAGAACCTTATTGTAAAATGTTACCATATTGTTCAATATAAAATATATTCAATATATAAAGTGTATAAAATGAATTATATTATTTACTATTAATACTTAATATTATTTTGTTTTTGTCAGGCCCTTCTGCGGGCCTCTCAACTCGGGGCTCCTGGCACCAATTACGTCCAATTCCATAATCCGTCCTTGTCTATACACTGACTTTGGATCTTATTATATTCCAATTGCCCAGTCCATAATCTGTCCTTGCCCATACCTCAGACTTTGGTGCTTATTTGGTTTGGACAGTGACTGAGCTCTCTCTCTATTCATCCTCGACTTACCGCAGGGGCCAAATTTAGCATTGCCTCAGTTCACTGGCAGTCTTAACCATGTGCAGTGCTCGAGGCTCATGTTCCCTCCTTTAGTTCCACCACACACTTGCAACGCAGAGCTTTAGTGTTTGGTGTTATGTACTATATGCCCAAAAAGAAAAGAGGTGAATGCTAGCCCTTCTGGAAGAATTGTTGTTTATTTTTTTACTTATTTTTCTATGATAAAATCTACCTCCAGTTGGTGCTTGTGCAGGGACCAGAGGAAGGCAGTGTGGACAGGAGCGGGTCAAACATGTAAATGAGCCTTAGATAAAGTTTAATTGTACTGATATGGTTCAGAGAAGATTGACTTACCAGCAGTTCACAATGAGTTGTGAGATGTTGATTATATCTAGCATTTCTCTAAGACTCTCAGACATAACACATGCAAGAATTCACACTAAATATTGTCTTGTAAGGAATAACAGCCCTTTCCATGATTGGGCATATTTACTTCCCTTCAGTTTAGAAGTTTATACAGAATGTAGAAAGAATTCTACTTAATAATTTGTGCAGATGTACACAATTGATATCAATGAGCTGTTGAGTTTGGTCTTTCTTTATCTTGCAGCATTGTTTTTCACAGTTTGGTATAAAGCAAGAATGTAAACAATTATTCATTATTGGGGGGGGGGGGGGGGGGGGGGCAAAAGGTAAGTGAAGCGGTCATTGAAAACCCCATATTGATTGGCCACTCATTTGAATATTGGATGTCTAAGGTGGATGGCTGAAAAGTAAACAAACTGCTTTAGAAGATGGAATATAGCACATAAGTCATACAGACTCCTTTTATGATGCAGTTTTTTATTATTATTATTATTATTATTATTTATTACATAATTGGAGCAGGGCAGTAACAATCACCATCCACTTTTGTTGTATGAAAAAGAGCAGCTCAGACATACACTGCCTAACATAATCTCTTGTGATTCACTAAGAAAATATTGCGGTGAGGAAATTGATCATTTGAATTTTTGATGAAGTGTTCAATGAATATCATAGTAATATTAATTGTAGATAATACATGTTATTTTATTTTTTTCTATTCAAACAAGCTTTTTCAGACATGCATGTAAGGCAACATTCCTATTTTACCTTATTTCTGTGTTAAAGTTGATGTGTGTAATTTTTACTTTTCAAAGTAAACCTTTTGTAGGTTGATTTCACCTAATAATTCTACACTGTTGCACTATTAAAACAATTCTCTGTTTGTTTGATCGGTCCGTCCAGCCTGAGACAGCATTATTGGCTCGACCAATGCTTGAAGTTTAGGGCGGGACTATCTGTTTAACAAATGGAAGACAGGGGAGTTTTCTGGAATCTGTTTGAATGTGCAAGTGGTGCAGAACTTACACACTTCAACTTAGATTTTTTTGTTCATACAGTATTATTACTCCACTTCTCTACTTCATTTTTTCATGCCATTCTTATACATTTTATGTTCAGTTCCCCATCTGGCTACACTAAACTCGACTTTTTCAGCTCAGTCACTCATTTGATTTTTAGTACTGTAGCACACATAGATCTCCTGGGCCTGCTGCCTTCATGTTTCACTGCAGTATAGATACCCACCCTGGTGCTGATCCATTGGGACTGTGGACTGCCAAAGAGGCTTCTGTAAATTGTACATGACTT
The DNA here is from genome assembly GCF_019703515.2 of Myxocyprinus asiaticus. NCBI lineage: Eukaryota > Metazoa > Chordata > Actinopteri > Cypriniformes > Catostomidae > Myxocyprinus > Myxocyprinus asiaticus. The sequence continues at coordinate 38,646,395 of NC_059366.1, forward strand.
GCACTATTAATGCATGAAAGTTTTTTGTCTTGACGTGGACTTGTGGTTTGGTACCATTATTGAGCAAATGAAAACTATTTGTAGATGTTCTGTTTTGATAGAGCTGTTCATGTGTTGAATGATGGAAATGGTTTGTTTTTGTGTGATATATGCAAAGGTGGGGAACCTGTATGTGAATATTTTAAAAAGTGAGTTAAAGTCAACATGAAACACTGTTGGCAACCCATTTTGCTTTTGAAATCTGATGTCTAATACTATAATCTGATATATAGCAATATATCTAACACACACATATACTGTACACACACACACATATACATGTGTGTGTGTGTGTATGTATATATATATATACATACACACACACACACACACACACACACACACACACACACACACACACACACACACACAACCGTTCAAAAGTTTAGGGTCACTTACTCATTCTTAATGTTTTTATTTATTTTATTTTTTTTTCACATTTTAGAATAATAGTAAAGTCATCAAAACTATGGAATTATAGAAATGGAAATATGGGAATTATGTTGTGACTAAAAAAATCCAAAATAAATCAAAATATGAAGATGCTAATGTTATATTTTAGCATCTTCAAAGTGGCCACACTTTGCCTAGATTTTTCAGAAATGTACTCTTGGCATTTTCTCAACCAACTTCTTGAGGTATCACCCTGGGATGCTTTTTAAACAGTATTGAAGGAGTTCCCATCTATATGCTGGGCACTTAGTGGCTGCTTTTCTTAATTATTCGGTCCAAGTCATCCATTTCAAAACAAATTTAGTTTTTGTAATTAAATAAATTAATATGTTGGCACAATTATATTTTTGTCTACAAAACTAATTTCAAACATTTAATTATCAGATCAAAAGGTTTTTAAGATCATGAGAAACATTTCAGGCAAGTGACCCCAAACTTTTGAATGGTAGTGTGTGTGTGTGTGTGTGTGTGTATGTGTGTGTGTGTGTGTGTGTGTGTGTATATATATATATATATATATATATATATATATATATATATATATATATATATATATACATACATACATACATACACACACACACACACACATACATACATACAGTGTATGTTCATTTATGGTTTTCGCTGATAAAAATAATCACATACTTCTATATATTGTGTATGCAACATATATTTTTAAATGGTAGAAAAATGGCAGCTTTCATATATGTAAAATATATTTTTCAAACATTGGTAGATATATGGAAATATATCAGATTTCTGCAAGGGGTATTTCCAAGAGGAACAGGTAATTTAACAAGAGCAAATGTGCTAGATTGGAGTTGATTTTATCCATTAGGAATTAACTGGATCATGAAAAGTGGATGTTACATATCAGAATTGTGATGTCAGCCAAAAAAAGACAGTTGTTTGAAAAAGTTATTGCATTTTGATAAAATATTACAAAGACAGATTATTATTTTTTTTTTAACAAGACCAGACAATTAAGCCCAGGAACATGCATTAATAGAGTAAATAGGGTACATTTTTATTTCATGTTGACTTAAATATTTGTTGGGCATTTTTAGGTAAATTGCTCAAGAAAAAATGTACAAGTAATTCTGCAAAACCTTGCCACCCACAACCCTTATGTTTTGAAAAAACATTTGGCACAGATACAGCTCTGCATGATTTTACTGACTAATATTGCCTCTTATGATGGAGTGTAAGGGGCCCTTAATCCAACATTTAGGGTCAGAAAGGGCCCCAGGCTGTTCCAAAAAAATCAGTAAAACATGACATAAAAATTTAAGTTACATTAAAAAGACATATATTACCATGTGTTTATATGGACAAGCCTTCTATTTTTGTCAAGCCATACATAATTCATATGACGTGTCGGGCAGAGAGTGACTAACTCAGCACCATGCCATGAGTTTTCCACAATATTCACCTTTCATTTATATCAACAAACACTTGAGCATGCGTGTGTGCATAGGTAAGATGGAAAATACTTAATGTCTCCTAAAGGAAAAAGGGAAAAGATTATATACATACATATACATATATAATTAAAGATACTTACTAGTTTTGTATTTGTATATTAACTGTATAGAGAGAACACTGAAGTATGACTTAAAAGAAGTAAAAAGTATCATGTCTTCCTAATGTAAAATCATAACTTTCCATCAAAAATGTATACTTCCTTTGGGAGTATTATAAAATCTGTCTCATTGCTGCTACAGAGACAAATGTGTTTTATTGTCTCTCCTAACATACGTTGAAATTAACAATATACAGTACAAACTTGAACGGATATTTTTGCTGTTGTTTCTATACTACTGTTGCATTGTCCTGAAAGTGTGTTTTTATTTTACCATTTATATAAAAAAAGTATTTGTCTCCAAAATGTCTGGATGTGAGCAGGATGTAAAGAGGTTTTATATTCTGATTTTGTCAAGAATGCTAGCCAAAATAAAATGGTTAGTTCCTCTTAAAACAGATCAGCTGAAAATGTTCCCATCACACGAGACTAAAAATAACTGAACTGATTTTGGGGAATGTTAATGAACATGGCAGATTCATCTTTGGTTGCTTTATTAGAATAACAAAAAAAAAACAAAAAAAATCTGCCACTCATACAATCAGGCTGAAGGCCCTTTCACATGACTTGTGTTAGGGCTTCAACACATCGTTCAACGCAAGTGCCCTGGGCTGATTTGACCTCCACATTTATATTGTGTTTCATGAAACTTTGTTGTCTGTGGATTATCTTGGTCGATTTTAAATTCAGGATTCAAGATCTCCACATAAAGAAGATAATCAATTTTTTTCTTAATTTGTACTCCTAAAAGACATCATTAGTGAGGCAAATAAAAATAAAAAAATGAAGATTCTGTCCTTATTTACTCACCCTCACGTTATTCCAAAGCCATTTGACTTACTTCCAAGGAATAAAAATGGAGATGTTAGGCAGAATGTTAGCCTTAAAGGGATAGTTCACCCAAAAATGAAAATTCTCTCAAGATTTACTCACCTTCCTGGCATCCCAGATGTGTATGACTTTCTTTTTTCTGCAGAACACACATTTTTAAAAGAATATTTCAGCTCTGTAGGTCCTCACAATGGAAGTGAATGGGTGCCAAAGTTTTGAAGCTCCAAAATCCACATAAAGGGAGCATAAAAGTAATCAATATGACTCCAGTGGTTAAATCCATGTGTTCAGTCACGATATTATAGGTTTGGGTGAAAAACTGATAATTATTTAAGTCATTTTTATTATAAATTCTCCTCGCTGCCCAGTAGGGGGCAATGTGCATTAAGACTGTGAATTACCAAAACAGAAGAAGAACTGAAAGTCATACACATCTGGGATGGCATGAGGGTGAGTAAATGATAAGTGAGTAAAAGTAAATTTTTGGGTGACTATCCCTTTAAGGCTAACATTCTGCCTAACATCTCCATTTTTGTGCCAAAAGCAAGTGAAATGGTGTCATAATCAGACAAGGTTTAAATGTGAATGTTAGATGGAGGTTTTAATGAGTAAAACATACCTCCCTAACCTAAAACTTTAACCTAAACCTAACCAATAGTGTCCTAAAAGCAAATGTGACAAAAAAAAAAGAAAAAAAAAAAAAAAAAGGCACATTTCTGAAGCAACCACATCTTGTGTTCCTTCAATGACGCTTATCTCTTAGGTGTCAACTGCGGTCTTCTGAGCCCAAAGTTAAAATGTATTTTTTGTATTTATTTTTTTTTAATAATCTGTTAGAGTCAAAGTGTTTGGATATCATAACAGCAGTGTGTGAGTAACAGAGTGAAAACGGGTTTATAAAGTCATAATCAACTGTTTGTACTTGTAATTTGTGTGAAAGTGAAAAAACAGTTGTTGTAGTGCCTCTAGTGTTAATTTCACCAGAAAACTGCAGGGAAATGTAAAACGTGGCACGTAAAACACAGTTTGCAAAAATTTTGTTATGGTAACATAAATACTGTGAGACTAGGTTGGAACTATTCCTTTAATTCAAGATCCAGCTCACACACCCTTTCCAAAAAAGGAATCAATGTCTCCATAAGACATTAAGCAGCATTACTGGCTAGTGAAGAAGTCATATATTCTTATTTCAGAGGAAATGATATTGCCCTTGATGTGACAGATACATATTCTCTGCCAGAAATGGAGAATTAAGAGTTACGACTCTGGCAACCCCAGGCTGTGTTTAGTTCTGCTGTTATATAGTGCACTTGCATCGGGTCTGTTCTTGCTCTAGAATATTGATTCAAGAAGGACAGATTCACCTGTCGATAATATGAAAGCCCTGTTATATTCAAATGTCAAAAATAAAATTATTAAGATTATTTCAAAAGATCAAAGTATCATGCCAAGATTATTGAAATCATTAAGTAAATAATTTGTTTACTCAGATTAATCTCAAACAAATGAAAACACTTGTACAATTATTCATTTAGAATGGAAGTTTATGGTGCAACTGTACCAGAGTATAAAAGCACTAAAAGAAATGTGAAGCTTAATTTGTTAAAATTATTCAATAAATGATTTGATTAATTATTCGGTCTGCAAAGTTGTCGTGAAAGTTTCAGCGACGGTACAAAGTGCATGAATATTTAATAAGGTAAGTACTGAGGCTTTATATGATTGGTTGTCTGTTGCTAAACAACTTTCTCAATCATTCTAACATGCATCAATTCACACTGTATACCTCTGGCACCGCAACACGGAGCAGGGTTTTATAACCCCGGGTAAAAAGCCGTGCAAACCCCCTTTCAAAATTACAAGTGTGAAACGTTGCTTTACCAGGGTTAAAAGCAGGGTTTAGAATGAAGATAACCTGAGGTTAAGCGTAGTGTGAAAAGTCAAGTTAAGTAAGCTTTTTGATTATTCATTTGTTGATTTATTTCCCCAGAAAAATGTGAACACTGACTTTTTATAGTGGCACAGTAAATGCAGACTTTACCTTTAAGCTCATGTATGTTCATAATTTTTCATGAAGTGAAACAACAACAAAAAAATCAACAGTAAGGCCATTTAAAGAAAGGTAACTCAAAACTCCAGAGTACTATTATTTTGGAGAGTGATAAAAGGCAACAAAATGAACAGCTAATATGAACTAAAATTAATTCAATGTATTAATTTCAATGTAAACACTCAGGTCAGGGTGAGCAGCTGAGAGAGTTAATGATATGCTGATCATTTCAAATTTAGACAGCAAATGTCATACTCTTTGTCAATCAACAGGAAAAATCAAAATCACTCCCGTGTTAGAACGCAGGCCAACTCTGAGATCTGAACTTTTAAAAACAGAAATAGGAATGAAATAAAAACACAAAAGCAGAGAGGCAAAACTGAAAGAGTTATTGTTGTCTGAGAACCATACGGTAATCATATAGGCGGAATAGATCTGATTTGTTTTATATAGTGTAAGGTCACTTTAAATAAAGTGACAATCAGTTTGAAACTATTAGGAAATGTTCTGTTCATAAGATTCCAGTTTCTGACAGGAGCACAGATGGATGGGCCAATAAACTGCTGAGATGATCTCATGGCATGTCTGTGTTCTTTCTAGTTTAGATGAAAGCAGCTCTTTCCATCAGGGCTCAGGGTGAAGCTGTTCCTACAGTGGCAGTGAATAGAGCTGTGCTCACATACAGCACTTTGCTGACACTTGTTAACATCTGGACATTCACAGAGAACATGCCAATGGAACAGACATATGGCCTAAGAGGAGACACCTGAACATATATTATTTCTAAAAAGCTTTTAGAGAGCAGGTGCTGTAGTTCATATAAATAAAATAGGAATTATGTTCATGTTTCCCTTTTCAGCTTTCTCGTCTACTTTTATAGTAGTAAAATGTAGTCAAAGTAGTAACTGATATCAACGTAACTAATCTTGGATCATGGCTTCATTTCATCTACACACTCAGGTGAGGCACTGTCAATAATAACAGTCACCTTGACTCTGTGAAATATCGGCAATATAGAGCCACATGTTTTTTGAAAACTTTTACGAATGTAATACCTTAAACATTGCATTACTTGCTATGAATATATGCCAATGTGAGTGAAAACACTGGAGACTGGAAAGTGAAAACAGTCGAATAGTGGAACACTACTGTGTTCAGGAAAACAGGGGATAGAAGGGTTGCCACTCCTTAGAACATGTAATATTACATTTCTATTCTTTGTCATTTTAATGTTAATGAGGAAAAAAATGGCATAACAGACATGAAAGCTGTAAAAGTGGTACTTACAGTACTGTTCATGATGAGGGGAAAAACATCCACAACGCTTTGAAATCTGCAAGCTTTGACTTCTGAGACATCGGTATTGTATCCATTAAGGCTGCACGACTGACTGATTGAATTAAGAAAGAAATCGCCATATGGCCTTGCACGATTCCAAAACCGCAAAAGGCTGCTTTTATTAAACAGTCATCATTCAGCACTTCAGTCAGTGATACATGATCAAGCGACACCCCCTAGCAAGTGTGCAGGGCAGCACAGCCATAATAGATGATGTTTATCATATTACAATTCAAGTCGTCTTGCCTAGAAAGACGCCTTTGATAGGTCCTGGTTTCCTTCTCTCCTCGTCTGTGCGAAACATAACTATGTCAAACCATACATTCCTTGCACGACTTATGGGTGTGTGGAAAGTGCAGGTGCATTCCTAATCATCTCCAGGTAAGAAACAGTTTTGTGATGTGACGGTTAATCCCGGCTTTGAGGCTCACTGCAGCACATGCAACTTCCAACACACACGTCTGGAGGTAGTTCGACCACGGGCATACATCTCTCGCAATGTTTCATTACTGAGGACAGCAGAGTAGGAACATTAATATAGAATGGTGATTAAAATAGACCGAATAGACCATGGCTGATTATACTTGACAAAGCCAACATACTGTTATTCTACATAGTATAGGGTTTTTTCAAATTCCCTAAACTAAGACCAAAATTATCAATCCTAAACATCACAAAGATTTACAGTGATAGAATGTTCAGGCGGGCCAAGACTCTGTCATGGAATGTTTATGATTTCAAACTAAAACTGTCCTGCCAACTAACTGTCCACACGTCCATCCAACCAACCAACCAGCCAAACAACCATCCAACCAACAAACCATCCATCCATTCAAGCAACCAACAAACCAACGGTACCGCCAACCAAACAACCGTGCAACCAACCAACTGTTTAACCAACCAACCGACCAACTGTTTAATCAACCAACAAACTGTCCAACCAAACAACCAACCATCCCTCTAACCAACCATCTGCTCTACCAAACAACCAACTGTTCAATCAACCAACCAACTGTGCAACCAACCAACCACCAACTAACCAGCCAACCAAACAACCGGCAGTCAGTCTAACCAACTAACAATCCATTCAATTGTCCAACCAACTGTGTCTGTGTGTCCTGTATAACCTTCAAACCTCAAACTTAAAGTTAATAAAAAAAAAATAAAACAAATCTATTCTATTCCATTCTAGTTATATTTTAAAGCATTTTTACAACATATGTTTCAAAGCAGCTTTACAGAAATGAGGGCCTTAAAGGGGTTCTATTGTACATTATTTTATCAATTTTCCCTCAGACAATTAACAAGTTGTTAATCAAACAGGTTTTTTTTGGTCATAATTTAGTTTTTTTTTTTTTTTTCACCATCTCTCTAAGCCTTAAAATACAATGTTTTTTTTTTTTTTTTTTTTTTTTTTTTTTAACACTTCAGAAATTAGAAATGCAGTTCATTGTAGTTACTAGCAAACCTTTCAATAAAATGCTCTTTGCACTACATTGTGACAATAGGCAGTATAAAATGAAACATGATGTCATGATGTTTGGTCACAAGATGCAAAGAGAACCAATGAGGTTTTATGTTATCAACCTAGCCACCATTTTTAAAAGTGCTTTATTTTATTGATATGATTTAATAGTGAATAAAAATGTGTTCTGATCATCACACAAAGTTATGACTTAAAAGAAGACTTAAAGTCGCACTGAAGTGCCTTGACGAGCCCTGTTCGATTCGCTGTTTTGACGAATTTCCTAATAAACAGGAACTGGGGGTGGGACATGTCAAACAGCATGCCCCATTTTTAAAAAGAGCCATTAGGCTTTAGTTTACAGCCACATGCACCCGTGAACACACACACAACATTTTTGTTGTTTTTGATTAAAGATTAATTTAAAATTAAATAACATGCACAGATAAATCATTTATAATAAAAACAGCAACATCCAATAAGAAAATAAGGGTTGTCAATTTTGAATTCATTGTGACTAAGTAAGGAATAATGTACAGTCAGCTAGTTATTATAGCAAAATAAATCCCAACAGGGTGACCATGCCCCCGACACGTAGCTATTGGCTACATACATTTTATATTGATTTGCGTTGAAATTACATTATTATGTAAGAAGAAATAGCTGAACAGCTCAAATCCACCTCCTGATTGCACTGAGATATTTTGTGAAAATGGCTGTCTGACTTTTCATTATTTAGCCTATTAAGACAACTTGCCAAATAAACCAATAAATGAACATGAAACATTGATGTGTGTTGAAATTTTGTAAGAAATAAAATTACTGAACAGCTGAAACCCACCTCTGGTTTGGGTGGAGTTCTGTTGATGTTTATTTTGTAATTAATGAACGTCTGACTGGAGAACGCATAGTGATCCAAGAAGCAGGAAAGATGGCTCACAGATACCCAGATGAGCTGTCTGATTCGTGGATATGCGGTTGTTACAGAGAAATATCAGACCGCTAGATGGCACCATTGATCAGTCAGAATAGAGTTTTTCAGACAGCCGAGTGATAAAGGAATATAGGGTATGAGTCATATCGGCTACTTTTACTGTGGATTTATTGTGGATGTAATTTTGTGGATGTAATTTTTCAAGCTTGACAGACCAAGTTCTCTTTTTACTTACCAATAAACCATGTAATAACCTTAAAATTAACTTAAAATTCCATATAATTACATTTGTATGAGTTCGAGAGACATTAGGATGAGTAAATAATGACAGATCTTTCCTTTTGGGTGAACTATTACTTTAATATTGTGTGACCATTTTTAAGAAAAATCCAATTTTAGAGATTTAGTAGTTTACTGTTGGTTCCCAAAGCTTAGTGACTAAATAACTGGTAAGGTACAAAAAAATAATAATAAAAATATGTAGAAGAACTAGTAAGTGTCTAGCCCAGAGCAATTAACCACACACAGGCCCTGAGCATCCTTGATAAAACTCAAGACATTGGCACAACAAAAAAAGCCATCTGTATTTACACATTTCTGGATGAATTTATTAAGATCAAGGCATCATAGTCTACAGTTGCAGAAGAAACAGTACAGAGCAAGCAAGATCTTATTAGAGGGAATTCTTCATGTTTCTGCTTATGTTCCAGCTTAATCTTTAACATGATTCTTTCAATCTTAATACAGCATAGTTAATTTATTATTTAAACATTAATCCTGCAGTGCTTTCAAAATAAATTTTTTCAACAAAAAGAGGATGAACATGATTCAATCTCCATGACTTACTCTTTGGTTCCTGGCTGGATTTAGTTACTTAAAATATTATGGTTTGACTGCTTTTGGATCACTCCTCTCAAAGCCGACCATGTTGGCTTTGGCTAGTGGTGTTTAACCTTAAAGACTAACACTGATATTGTTGTGCATGTTGCAGGATGTTACATCCAGCTTACAAATCTATATATGTGCAGTTGCAATAAGCCGTGTTGTAAGACATGCTTAGCAATGTTAAGAAAGCTTTCAGAGGGTGCAGTCCAAGGCTACGGCATGTTGTTTGGTGATCTAAGGAAGATATTGACCTGTTCAGTACCTTTGACTCATTCTAATTCAAAAATAACCAGTCGACCACACACAGAGGCTGAAAAACATTGCACAAACCCATGTCTTCCGAGTTATTGCTTTAAGCATTCCTAACCACCTCTGAAAATTAAAATGTCAAACTTAACCAATGTCAAATGGGATGATAATTCTGGCCTAATTAAGGGATATTTACTAAAACAATAATAATTAAAGAAACAGTTCATCCAAAAAGTAAATTTGTCATCATTTACTCACCATCATGTTGTTCATGTTGTGTAAACTATCCCTTTAATAAACAAAAACATTACAGCTGTTAGAGAACTACCTGTAAGCTAACCAAAGTTATCTGTGGTCAGAATTTGATAAAGGATATTTTTATCAACCCGTTGGGTTTCATATTTGTCTAAACAAATCAACAGAGATCAGAGAGTAAAAGTAAAAAGTCATTTTTTTTTTTTTTTTATTCCATTGTTGCCAAGTTACTTTGTATGTCCTCCAGTTTTTTGATTCTCTGAATCAAGCCATTCTGGTTTGAGGAACGCCAATGGCAGCAAACACATCATTGTGATGTTCAGACCTCCCAAGCAGAGTTATTCATCCATCAAGAAAAGATGCTCAATTTCAATCCTATTCTCTTCAATGTCATTGTGCTTTTGCTCTTTTCCAATCCCATCTATAGTTTATCAGGCCAGTACTGTATTGAAGCCAAAGTGTCTACAGAGAACAGCTAGAGGGAACTTAAGAAAAAAAAAATCTGGCCAGGAGATTAATATATTTTTATTACACAATTGACAGTCAAATACATCCATTTAGCGCATGTTTAAACAGAGAGACGATTTAAAACAGCAAAGATGGATGCAAAAGCATGTTCAGTTAAAAAAGATTGACCAGTTCATTTGAGTCCATGCACAGATGTTCCTTTTTATACATTTTTTTAATAGCAAAAATATTTTGCTCACCATTATGTTTTCAGTTTATATAAGTGAGTGTTTTTAGTTTTATTGGTTGCATTTAGGGTAAATTCTGTTTAATGCTGTCCCCCTCATTGAGATCCTTGTTTTTATTTGTTGCCTTTATTGTTTTACATGCTAAATGCTGCCTATACAGTATACCATCTATTATTTACCACAAGATATATATTTTTAAAAAGACATTACCACCTTAAATGGCTTTCAATAGCTTAACTTTTTCTTAGTAATAATGTGTAGTGTAATTACTAAGAAAATACTTATTTAAAAGTGTAGCTTGACTGTTGTTTAACAACTTGTACAAGCAGTTTGTATCTTGGAAAGCTACAGTTTCAAAGTAGCTGTTTCCCACTGGTATGAATTGCCAATGTTGCAGCATTCCTCATTTGTAAGTCACTTTGGACAAAAGCATCTGCTAAATGAATAAATGTAAAATTAAATGAAAAACAAATGTCATTTCAACACTGATTACTTTGAATGGTTAAGCAAACATTCTTAATTGTTTCACTATTTGATCAAATAGCTGAAACTGTTCCTAACTTTCCACAGACATTCAGATGCTAGAAAAGGTCAAAGAGTCACTGTGCAGTGAGATGAATTCCTTCATGTATTTATGATAAAGTTAGATCATTCTCACTTCTCATGAAACCATGTTGATGTATACAGTGCAGCTGGTTACTTCGTAAATGGAAAAGATATTAAAATCATCCGGATGAAATGTTGACCTGTGTGATATGTCTTTCAGTCTAGTATCTGCATACAATGTTTCAAATTTACCTTGCTGGCTGATCGCCCAGCAATAGCCAGAGGAGAGCACCTGGATAAACAGGTATGTCAGTGGCGTGAGCGCTATGTTCCGCTATTTTGAACTATGAGGTGCATGGCCCACTGCATTCCTACATTCACCCCCAGCACAGTGCTCTTTGAAACCCTGACCCAGCCGTAGGAATCTAATGTTGCATTTAAAGACAACAAACATGCACCAACCTCATCTCCACAGACTAGGACTGTTTGCCTTCCTTTCAAAGATCCGATCTTGCTCATTTTCTTCTTTTGATTTCTCTATGCCTGGTCACTCAATTTTTCTCTTAGACTAACTCCAAGTCTGAATAACAGAAATGTCTTAAACATCTGAGCCCCTACCAGAGATTAATGTCAAACAGCCTCAGATAACCTGTCTGAGATATACATTAGACATGCCCTTCTCAAAACTGCCCAAGCTTGATATATTTGGTTTTGAGATGCTGAGACTTCCAGGCTTAGTTAGCACTTAATAAACATTAAAACTCTAAAAGCCTCAGGTTACCCATGTGCCCAACCTAGTCTGAGATATAGATGTGCTCTTCTTGAATTGACACTAGCTCCATTCACCTGTTGAAGTTTGCATTTGGCTTTGAGATGTTCAGGCTGCCTGGGTCAGTTATCACTGAATGAAGATTAAAACCACTCATGAATGTACAGATTTATGCATTGTTTAGAATCTGAGATGAATTAAACAAAATGAAAACTAACACTGAAAAGTTCTCAACTTTATTTTACATATGGATCTCAATTGATAGTGAATTCAGCAAAAAGTAACAATTCATTAAAATAAGTGAAAGGTTGTAACTGTTTACAAAAAAATAAATTCTTTCAACATTTACTCACTCTTATGCCATCCCAGATGTGTATGACTTTCTTTCATCTGCTGAGCTCAAATTAAGATTTTTAGAAGAATTTCTCAGCTTTTTTGGTCCATACCAAAAATGGGTGCCAACATTTTAAAGGTATGACACTGTAGGTGTGGGTGAGAAACAGATAAATATTTAAGTCCTTTTTGGCTATAAATTCTCCTCCCTGCTTAGTCAATCTCCACTTTAACTTACACATTCTTCTTCTTGTGTTTTTGGTGATTCACATTCGTCATGCATATCGCCCCCTACTGGGCAGGGAGAAGAATTTCTAGCAAAAAAGGACTTAAATATTGATCTGTTTCTCACCCACACCTATCATATCATTTCTGAAAATATGGATTAAAACACTGGAGTCGTATGGATTACTTTTAGGATGCCTTTATGTGCTTTTGAGCGTAAAAATGGCACCCACTCATTTGCATTGTATGGACCTACAGAGCCGAGATATTCTTCTTAAAATCTTAATTTGTTTTCTTCAGAAGAAAGAAAGTCATACACATCTGGGATGGCATGAGGGTGAGTTAATCATGAGAGAATTTTCATTTTTGGGTGAACTATCCCTTTAACATTGCCAACTTTTCTTTGAATATGATAGACTTGCGTGCTATTCTCATATAAAATATTCCGACATAATGACCCAGAGTTGAGGTGATGTAAACATCGGTAGCAGTACATTGTATAATCTGATAAGGCTCTTCATTCTGTAATGATAATCTGTCAGATAAACATTGCAATCCCTGTTGAAAAGACCAGCATTGCTGGTTTTGGATGCTGGTCCCAACTTCTTAGGTTTCTAAAGCTGAAGTGTGTAATTTCTGCGGCACTTGTGCAACCGAACAGAACTGCAAAAATAAACATAGTTTTCAAACAGCTTTCCTAATACGCCCCCCGTCTGCTGTTGTTCGAACAAACAGATAGCCACTCCCCCAGCTCACAATCATCAATGCTCTTCGACAAGCCAAGTTCTTCTAGGTCAAGAATTTCAGGACGTCCATGAACAGAAGTATCACCAAACAAATACCTTAGACCAGGGGTGCTCCAACCCTAATTAAACACACCTGAAGCAGCTAATCAAGGTCTTCAGGAGTGTTTGAAGATTACAAGGAGGCATTTTGGAACAGGGCTGGAACTAAACTCTGCAGGGCTGTGGCCCTCCAGGAACTGAGTTTGACACCCCTGCCTTAGACGAACAAAAACATCAGTGCATTACGTCATAATTTTTAGGCGAACTAAAAGAAGCCTGTTCGCCCGCTAAGTAAAAATTGGTCTTTAACTATCTTAACATTCTTGGCCAACCAGTTGCACCAACAAGACCATGTTGGTTAACCACCATTTTTTGCAGGTTAACAGCATTGCTTTGTTGGTCAGCCAGCTAGACCAGCATAAACCATTCATGCTGGTCTAAGTCTTTTTTAGCAGGGACTGCTATAACAGAAAACAGGAAGGCAGAGCAGTTTCAAATATCATGACATGCGTTTGAGATTCTACGCTGTCTTTCCTCCATTTTCAGCAAATAAAATATTGAATTTCAGTCTGTTCCTCAAACAAAGCAATTGTATGGCTTCAGAAGACTTGGACTATGACATCAACCCATTTTTTTATGTTACTTCAATGGTTCTTTTGTTTGTTTGTTTGCATTTTTTGTCCTTATTGGAGCTTTGCATGGAAACAAGCAGTTTGGACACTCAACAGCATCTCTGTTCCACAGAAGAACGCAAGTCACAGGTTTGTATCAACATAAGTGTGAGAGTAAATAAGGAGAGAGTTTTTATTTTTTGGGTGAACTCTCACTGGAGAAAGACTGTATTAAACTTTAATATTTAAGTTTTCACGATCTGCAATCAAATGCTGGCAACAGCTCTGTATTTTTATTTTTTTTTACCTACCAAAGTAACAATGAATCCTAAGAATTTGTACTGTAATATTTAAACCTGAGGAAGTCTGAACTGTACTGTATGATCAAATTAAAAAAATATGACAAATAAAAGTTTTTGATCACAACATGTCTGGTTGTCTGGTTTTATGGTTTTGCAGCAAGATCGCTGTGGAATTTCAATTTGGTAAATGAAACCGTGTTCTGCAACACTCATTCATGCCAAAAACATGCATTGATTCCGACAGCAGTCACAAGTACTGTTGAGGGTCAAAAGTGTACGGTACAATTTTCTTGTGAATGTATTACTACTCAGAGCTCAAAGAACGTAACCCTGCATGAAACAGATGGCCGGGCATATGCTCTCCTGAAAAGCCTGCTAACACGCTGTTGCCTGGCAGGACTCGAAGTGTGACTGAATGTGCTAGAATTCATGTGAACCCTTGACCGATTGTTTACGTGCCTGTTCCACGCTGAGACACTGCCTTCTATAAAGATCATTCCAATTCCAATTTCACCCCACATCACAGCTGACAAATCCGATGAAAAGTTTCTCATTGGAGTGAGAATGCTTTGTCCTAAAACAGGAATCTTTTGAGGCTCACAACTGGAAAGCTAAGCATTATTTCTACAGATCTGATTGGCTGTGTTTAGACTGGCAGCTATTTTATTTATTTATTTATTTTTTGCATATCTGACTTAAATTAGTTTATTTGTAGTCTGAAGCATTAAAATATATATTGTGCCAGGGCGGAGGGCGGGGCTGGGTTGTGATTTCGCACACCCAGCCCCCAATTAGGCTGATGAAGCCCGAGAGGGATAAAGGCGACCAGAGACGGCAGTGCGAGAGAGAGTTATGGGCAGCTGCCCGATACCTGTATGTGTCTTTTGCTTAAGTTTCTGATTAAACTATTATTTATGCTACCAAGCTGGTTCTCACCTCCTCATTTCCATTGAACTGTGTTACACTGGTGCTGAAATCCAGGAAGGAAGAGGGACACGCCGTAGTAGAGTCCTCGCCACTACCAACCACCCCAACAGAGCAGCCGCAGCCATCCGCCGGGGGACGGAGGAGCCCGGCCGCCTGAGAGCGGAGGAATGGCCGCCGACCGCGAGGGCAGGAGGGGCTCCTAACTGACCGCCCGGAGGGGTCAGGACCACTGCCAGGGGTGGAGGAGACCCCTACCAGCTGCTGAAACGCGGCGGGGTTTGAGACCTCCGAACGCCTGGAGTGGGAGGACCGCTGCCAGGGGCAGGGGAGACCCCTTCCGTCCACCGGAACGTGGTGGGGCGTTCCATCCGCCAGGGGCTGGTGGACTGCCTCTGATCCACCCGGGGAGGTGCGGCTGTTGTCCGGTAGAGGGTGGAGGAGTGGCCGAGGACCAGGCTACCACGTATCAGAGAACCGGTGAGTAAATAATTTTTTTTGGGGGTGGGGGGGGGGGGTGTACGTCATGCTGGGGGCTCCCCGGCCTGAGATAATGAGGGAGGAATGTGGCAGGGTGGAGGGCAGGGCCGGGTCGTGATTCCACACACCCAGCCCCTAATTAGGCTGATGAAGCCCGAGAGGGATAAAGGCAACCGGAGATGGCAGTGCGACAGAGAGAGTGTTACAGGCAGCTGCCCGACACCTGTGTGTGTCTTTTGCATAAGTTTCTGATTAAACTATTATTTATACTACCAAGCCGGTTCTCACCTCCTACTTTCCTTTGAACTGTGTTACACACATACACACACACATACACATTATTTATATATATATATATATATATATATATAAAATAGATAAATACAAATATGATCCAAACCGCATCCATATGTGGTTTGAAATCAGATTAAAATAAATGTTTTGGAACATGTCTGAACAGTCACATCGAAGTAGTTTTCTCATCATTTGGAATGCAATGTGTATGTAACATTATACAAAATATGTAATAAGTGTGCAACTAGGTGACGTAAAATGCATAGAGTAATAAAAAAAATAATGTGTAAAATGCCTCTCGTTTATTTTCTCTCATGCACCTTGTGAATTCAGCATTGTGGCTGGTCATTATAGACATGAGCAGAGGCTAAATTTCCAGTTTTATTGACAGTTGTTGTATGAGTAAATCACTTGGCATTGCGTTGACGTTTACGTAATCACTGTAGCAACCAATATACGGATGTATATACAAAAGGTATTGACTTCACTGTCTGAACAAATGGATCAGATTTCATCACTTGCAAAATGCCAGTGTAGACAGTCAGTCCTAAAGATCGGATTTGTGTGCATTGTGAACAAAGCCTTTAGAGACGACAGTTCTTAAGTGAGACATTGCAAGAGTGACAGGGGAAGTGACACGTCCATGGAGAGTTCATTTAACAGTTGACCCCCAAACCTCTCAGTGTAGAAAAAGAAGGAAAGCAGTGAAACAGAGACCAAGCAGGGTGGCAGATGTCAGGACAGCCTCTGTCGTTCATGCCCACAAGCGGGGAGTGAAGACAGAGAATAGAGCAAGTACAAGATGCCCCAGACAGGAAGCCCAGAGTTTGGAGGCTGAGGATCTGTTTCCTCCAAAATAAGCCACCTGAGCTGCAGAGTGAAAAAAGGGAAAAAGTAAACCAAACACTATTTTCAATAAAGTCTAACAGTCCGTGTAAGAACAGGAAGAATTTAAGTAGTATTAAGAGAAAATCTGATGGCAGTGTAGAAATGGGTGCCTTACAAAAACATTTGGCAGATGACCCAGAGGAAATTTTTATTTAGTTATGTTTTTTCTTCTTCTTTTTTGGAGAGAAAGAGTCATACATCTGTGCGCTACAATAGCTAACCCTAACCCTTTTATCCAAAGTGACTTACAGTGCATTCAAGGTATACATTTTATCAGTTGGTGTGTTCCCTGGGAATCAAACCCATGATCTTGGCATTGCTAGCGCCATGCTCTACCATTTGAGCTAAAGGATTACTAAATCAAAAATGCAATGTTTTTCCTAAAGTTAAATTAGGAGAAATTCAAAATTAAACAAATTTGACACTTGTTAACATACATTAAGAGAACAGAGCTATAAAATTAATATCAAAATTTTAAATATACAGATCAGATCATTTTGCCCAGGACAAATTTGATAAGAAGCTGATAAATTGAGTTCATATTGAAATCTCTGATTGCAGATTTATTTTGGTGACATTGTTGAGATCTTTTCTGAAACTCTTGAGGAGATCGACATGTGACATTACTAGTGCCTTTGTCTTAGGGGACAATTAGAAAAGCAGGAGACATCAGCAAAGTCTCCATCTGCTTTCCATTTAATCTCATTGCTGTCCAAAAGAAATCTCAATTGTGATTATTATTTCCTTTGGGAATGTGTAACACAAACACAGGTCTAAATTCAACTGAAGCAGGCCAAAGTTTTAAGACATTACATTACTGTGAAATGTGGGCAAACAGTTTTTCTCAGGGACTTCTTAATGCCCTAAAACATCATTCCACTTAAGTCATCTGGCTTTAGTTCCAACTCACCTACACATGCTGTGCCCTCATCATTAGGCTCAAATCCCTGGTTACACCTCTTGTTTGCACGGCACTTGAAGCTCCCGTAGGTGTTTGTGCAGATGGGTCGCTCAGGGGGACAGACAGACGGGAACTGTGTGCACTCATCTCGGTCTAAGGAGAAAAGGGGGAATTAAACATAAGGTAACCACAAATGCATTAATTTACAGGAGTGAATCCCCCAAGTTATCATTCTATGTGTGAACTAAAGGGAGTACAGACTACATGCGTTGCTCCTACTACTCCGATCTTGCCAATTGACATAGGCTCCTTTCCAAAACCTAAGGTAGTAAGCTGTATTGGTGTCTGCTGCCTACATAGGCAGCTACTGTACTTTTTAAGGCAGCATCCTAACTGAAATGGAACCTCATAGGTGACCAAACACTCTACATAGACAGCAAATAAGCATCATGCAAGTACTGCTCCTCACATGAAGCGCACAGGAGACTATTGTGGCAGCGGGGGCGTGGTCAAGCATCTCTCCGGAGAGAGAGAAAGCGGTAAGGGCGCTTACACCTGAGCTAAATTATGTCTAACACCTGTCTCTAATTTCAGTGAGCACGGGGAGAGCGGCATAAATAGAGCGACACAACACTTAGTCGAGAGAGAGACTGGATACGACAGAGCCGAGCCAGAGCAAGGATTTTCTAATAGTGAAAGTTTATTTGTGAAAGCAGTGTGTGTTAGTGTTTAGTTTAGTGCATAAAGTTAAACTGTAAAGTGGTGTCGAGGAAGAGGGGAAATAAAGCCTCACCTTAAGAAGGAGAACTGCTTCTCGCTTCATCTTTTACAACTATATTCCTAATTGATTTTAATAGGGTTTAGCTTAGCATGTTGCTAAGCGAGCACCACAGTAATCTTAATAAGCATAACAATACGAATTTTGAATTATTTTTTTCCACTGATGCATTCTTGGATTGCCTTCTCCACAATGGATACATGCAATGCTGCCTTAAATTTTTTAAATGTTGTTTCTTGCCATTTGGAACATTGGTCAGAATCATGCTATGATGCTTTAAAATGCTGCCTATTTAGGCAGCTAACTAGGTTTTGGAACAGGGCCACAGTAATAACCATACAGTAGCAAAATTTTGGGACCATAAACAAGAAACATGGATACCAACAATTTAACTTGTGTGGTGCTATTTTAGACCAAACTAAAGTTTGCGTATGTAGAAATATTATCATCTAGCGACTGTAATCGAACTGCTGTCAATAGAGATGTCATGGTTTATTTATGCTCTTTAAGCTATTGCTTTTAAAGTGTGTATACACTGTCTGGACCATAACATAGACCATTTAGCTGAGATGGACCACTTGTATTAAAATGCATGGGAGGCCCAAAATGGTGGGTATAGAAAAGGAAGTCCTGCCTTATGTGTAAAAGAGCCAATCACCTTTTTGATAGAGACATCGCCTGTCAGTTAAGTCAAGAATGTGCATGTGTATTACCTGGACCAGCATAAAAAAGAGGGGGGAAAAATACGTTGTTTTTTTTGTTTTGTTTTTTTGTGATCTGAGATAAAGCAACACACTTTATTACATATTACTCTCAGATTTAACTGCTGGTTTGAAATATGTTATTTGATCACAATCGTGACCAAACATTTTGGGGATTGTGGTGTTTCCCCATTCAAGTAGTTAGGAGCTGTACTTGTACTTGCGCTTGTATCCAAGGAAAATAACTGTCCTAGAGCATTCCAAAGATGGCCGCCGAGTGGACTGACTGGACTTGAAAGAGCCTTTAAACATAATGTATGTTCAGACCTACACCGCAGGTCTAATATCAAAATGTGGAAATTAGTAAACTGCATTTACTGTACTAGTTACAATTTACAATTTGGTTCTGTACATACCACGTGGACTTTGTAACAATTTGGTTGTCTCTACCTCATTTTATAGACAGTGAATTCAGTTGTAGATGTAGCTGTTCACTACCCTGAAAAACGAAACTCTGTGTGAACAGAACTAAACAACATTAAACACTCAGCAGAGAAGTGAAAACCATACTTGGCAACAGTGTGCAGCCTATGGGAGATAAAGGAGCTAAAAAATGTTTACCAGTGCAACGGCCATTTTCATTGACTTCAAATCCTGGTCCACACTGTACAAAAGAAAGAGCATTTTTATGAGTACAACAATTGCATCTTTCAGAGAAAAGGAACAAGTGAGCAAGGCAAAGTGGTTGTGTACCTCAATCTCTACTGCTGGGGTTGCCTCCTCCTCGTTTTCAGGGTAATGAATCTCCATAACTCTGTTCATGTCACTGGGTTCCAGTGGCCTGGCCACAGAACGTCCATCTGGCCAGAACACTTCCACACTGGTGGCCACATCTTTCCCTGTCAGGGAAGCAGGCAGGAATCCTTTCAGTACTTCACGAACAGTCTGTCTTTATAACTTTCCCTCAGGCTTAGGAGACATAATGAATGATTTATTTTCTTAACGTACAGCGCTCATGGAAAAATACCATTCTGGAGAAAGAACCCTCCCAAGAAGTTTCTCGGCAAAGGCCAGGTTGGAATAGGCACTGGTTTGGCAAGAAGGATGCAAGCTCTTAAACAAATGCACAAGAATGCTCTCTGTCTGAGCCGCAGGCAGCGCTATGAGCACTGAGGCCTGAACATGTCTCATTTGATAGAGGGAGAACTGTTTTTTCATAACTGCCGGTGTGTGGGGTTCACAGGCCAGAGAGTTACTGGCATAGCAGCCATTGGGGCATTAAAGCAATGAGCTACTCATATACCAGACCAATGAAATCTGTCTTTTGTTCATTGGCTAAAATAAGGAGCAACATAAATGGCACGGTGATTGGAAAGCACATAATTTAAGAGCTTTTACAGCAACATCCATTTATTGACACCCCTTAGGTCTCCACTTTGCAAAAAAGGATTTTAATCAGTATAACTTTATACTTAATCTGTATTTTTGACTTATTTTCCACTAAAATACATATAAATCCTTAAAACAACACAAATTGAATAAAAAATGTATAAAATTCAGTCATTTACTAACCCTAATGTCATTCCAAACCCATATGACTTTTTTTCTTCAGTGGAAGAGACACACACACACACACACACACACACACAGAGCAATTTAAGAATGTATTGATTATTCTTTACATGCAATTACTTCAAAATTGACACAAAACCACCATAAAAGTAGTCCTAAAAACTTATTTGCTAATATATACTGTAAATATCTGATTTGAGAACAACTTTTTTTAATCA